>NC_133666.1:260623440-260630940 GCF_037893015.1 Macrotis lagotis
ACTTTGGAGATACAAAGACAAAAATGAAGCATTCCTTGTACTCAAAGAATTTGCTTTCTATCTAAGTAAATAAATACACCAAGTACATATGTAAAAAACATGCAAAATACCCAGAAGTTAAATTTGCTGAGGTGGGGTAGGAGGGAGCATTAGCTGATGAGGGGACAGGAAACATTGTCATGGAAGGCACCATTGACCCAGAAATTTTGAAGAAATTGAGAAAGAAATGAAATGACAATGTATTCAAAGCATAGAGACAGAAGATGGTATTTTGTGTTCAAATGACATAAGGTTGGAAAGTAGGTTGGGGCTGGGTTGGGAAGAGTTTTAAAAACTAAACAGAAGAGTTGGTTTGATCCTATATGCAAAAGAGGCCACTGTGGTTTATTGAGTTGGGTATGTTGTGTGTATGGGGTGTGGGAGAGGAGGGGCTCATGTTCAATTGTGCAGAGAGTAAGATGGAATGGAGATGAGAATGAAACCTTGAGAGAGGGAGACCAGTTTGGAGGACATTGATATAGTCCCAGTGAGAGGTAATGAAGGCTTGAAAGGGAGTAAAGGCTATGCAAGTGGAAAGATGGGATGGCCGTGTCTTAGCTTAAATGTTCAAATCAGCTTTGACAACTGATTGGATATGTGATGTGGAGAAGAGTGAGGAGAGAGGTTTTAAAAACTGGGTAGTGGAAATGAGGGTAATACCCTTAAATAAAGCATGGAAGTTTGGGAGATGATTGCGTTTTCAGGAGAAGAATAATAAGTTTAATTTTAGACATTGCATTGAGATGTCTAAAGGACATTTGAAATGTCCTATAAGCAATAAGAGATGTGTGACTATAGACAGAGAGACAGACATATAGATAGAGATAGATACACATAAGTATATAGGACAGCTAGGTGACACAGTGAATAATAGAGTGTTAAGACTTGGAATCAGAAAGACATCTTCCTGAGTTCAAATCTAGCCTCAGACACCTACTAGCTGAGTATCCCTGGGCAAGTCACTTAACCCTGTTTTCCTCAGTTTCCTCATCTATAATATGAGTTGGAAAAGGAAATGGTATCTTTGCTTAAAAAATTCCAAAGGGGGTGAAGAGTCAGACACAACCAAAAATAACTGAAGAAAAACATACATATATGTTTGTGTATATACAAATATTTATGTATGTATATATGCATATATGTGTGTGTATTTATATATATATACAAAAAAGGTATTCTAAAAGTGATGTTTTAATTTATATATTAATATATATATAAGTATATAAGAATAAAAATTAATTATTTGCATAGAAATAGTAATTTACATACATAAAGTGCTTTGTAATCTTTTTTAGTGTTATTAAACATTATTATCTTCATTATTATTTCACCATCCTGGTCAGCTTTTCCTAGTGTCATTATTCTTGCTTAATATTAAGAAATAAGTTTGAACAAGATTTTATTTTTCATCTTTTGCTCCAATTACATATAAAAATGATTTTTAACATTTTTAAAAAATTTTTGAATTCCAAATTCTCTCCCACCCCTACTCCCTTCTCTCCTTACTGAGAAGGCAAACAATTTGATACAGATTATACATGCACAGTCTCTGAACAATATTTTAAAGATCTTTCCTCTCCTTTTAGAGAAAAAGAAAGAAGAAATTCTCCCACCTCATCACCTCTTCACTTTAACTCTGAGAGGTGTCCTACATTCTGAACCTATGAGCTACAATCTGTTCTTTATTTGCCAAAACTCTTCTACTCCAGGAAGTGAATAGTTTCCATGAAATAAGATTTTGTGAGAAATGCAAGGTCAAGACCTGTTGATACAGACCCTGTAGCAGCAGCATCAACAAGGATTAGGAATCTAGCTCCAAATCCTGAGTCTGGGACCGGAGCTGGAGGATTCCACCTGTACCCTAACTCTCCAGAGCCTTGGCAAGGCTCAGGGTAGAGAGACTCCCACTGTGACTCTAACATCCTCAATGTCACATGGCCAACAATTTGGTCATCCCAGGGGGTCCTAGCAACTGAGGTTGCCTGGAATATTCTATTAGTCATGATGATTTGTGTCTTTGTCTTTGTTCTTGCTTTTCCACTAACTTATTGAATGACTTTGGCAAAGTCAATAAACACTGGTGAGACTCATTTTCCTCATTCATAAACTGAGCATAATAATCCTTCTTTAGTTAGATGTTAGGCTCAGCCCTGAGATCAACAGTGAAGTAGGAAAGGGCTGTGATTGTCAAGATTTCCTGAATCACCTCTTGAGGTAGATTTGCATTTTAACAGAGGACAAAGTCTTATACCAAAGCTATGACTCTCTCTATAGAATTTTAGGTTTCAGAAAGATGGATAAAAAAAGATCTTTTGTAAAGTAAGGGAGACTTCCCTTGTCTCCCTTAGATCACTAGGTTCCCAGCAATTAAAATGTCTTTCTTTTTTTTTTAACTTATTCCTGAGGCCACCCTGCTCCCAACTACTTCATTGCAGACCTAATGAGGATCACATAGGTTAATGGAAGTACCATTAGTGCCAACTAAATCTAAGGAATTTCATTAACAGCTGACATTTACATAACCCTTCAAAATCTGCAAAGGGTTTTACATACATTATTCCATAGGAGTTTCACAACCATTCCTGAAGTGTAGGTATAGCAAGTATTTTGTTTCATTTTGGCTTTTTTGTTTTTTGCTGAAGCAATGGGGTTATGTGACTTGCCCAAGGTCACACAACAAGTAAGTATCAAGTAGCTGAGGTCACATTTGAATTCAGGTCCTCCTGACTCCTGGACCCATGCTCTATTCACTGCATCACCTAAATGCCCCTATAGCAGGTATTTTTATCCACATTTTACAGATGAGAAAACTGAGGCTCTAAGAGATTCAATAACCTGACCAAGGTCACATAACCAAAAAGTATCAGAACTGGAAAAAAATTAATAATATTATTTCAGGGTCATAGACCTAGAGCTGAAAGAAAACTCAGATGCCAGATGTCTCCTTTAATAAATGAGCAACTGAGGCCCAGAGCTTAGGTGTCTTGCTCTAAGTCACTTGCCTATAGGTGATAAGCTAGTTTACACAGTAAATAGCAACATTAAGTAGACCAGTAAATGTACTGATTGGTGTGGTGTAGTCAGAGGAGCCTTACACTAGAATGTAGGAGTCCTGACTTTGTAATTAATTTGTGTGAATTTGAATCAGTCATTTATATTCTCTAGGCTTCATTATCTCATCTGTAAAATTAAAGAGTTGAACTAAACTATCTAAACCTCTTTCAACTGTAAAATGATTCTAACTGAACTTTACAGCAACTGTAGCCTTTTTTAAAAAAATTATCTTATTTTAAATTTGTGAATTAAACATGTATTTCCATTACAGAATAATAAAAGGATGATTGCATTTGAAACTGAAAAATTTATTATGAACAACTTGCTATTATTTTTAAATATAGAATAAATTTATAGTGTAAATTTCTTTTTTTCTTCTTTTTTTTGTTTTTTTTGTGAGGTAATGTGGTTAAGTGATTTTCCCAAGATCACACAACTATTTGCATTTGAACTCAGGTGTTGCTAACTTCAGGGCTGGTAACTCTATCTGCTGCACTACCTAACTGCCTCTATTTCTTTTTTTTTTCTTCTTTTATCTTTCCTCTCTCCACTCCTGCCCTAGAGATGGCAACCATTAAAAACACAAATATGTACATATGTAAAATCTTTCTATACAGATAACAGCTTCCTTCATACATCTTTTGTAGTTAATTTGGGTATTTATAATGGCCAAAATGGCTCAGTCACTCAAAGTCTTTCTTAAAACAAAATAGTTGTTATTGTATACAATATTCTCTTAGTTCCACTTATAATCACATTTCATTGTTCTATGCAAGAATATCCACATTTCTCTATGAATTCATCATTTCTTATAGTAGTGTAGTATTCCATCATGCACATATACCCTAAATTGTTCAGTCATTCCCCAATTAATTGGCATTCCCACAATTTCCAATTCTTTGCCACCAAAAAGAGAGTGGCTATAAATATTTTAGAACATACATGTTCTTTTTCTTTTCCCCTAACATCTTTGGACCTAGTAGTAATAGTTCAACCTAAAAACTCTTGAGAAACAAATTGATGTCTCCTAATCAGTCATTCTAAGAGAATAGGCGGCTCAGTAGATAGAATGTCAGGTTTGAAGTTAAGCCTCATCCTCCTGAGTTCATATTTGGTCTCAGACACTTACTAGTTCTAGGACCCTGGGCATGTCACTTCACCCTCTTTACCTCATTTTTCTCTTCTGTAAAATGAGCTAGAAAAGAAAATGGTAAATCCCAAATGGAGTCATGAAGAGCTGGACACTACTGAAAAAAAGATTGTAATAATAATCAATCAATAAATATTTATTAAATGCTTACTGTGTATTAGGTGCTGGTGTTAACAGACAAAAAATGCAACAGTCATTGCCCTCTAGAAGCTCACACTCTTTGAGAGAATACTTTTTCTCAATATATACATAGATATACACATGTATACAAACCTACAATATGTATATATAAATATGTATATATATATATATATATATATATATATATATTTATATATATATATATATATATATATATATATATATATATATATATATATATATATATATATATATTTGAGTGTAAGTACAAGGTAATTTAGGGAGAGTGACCACTAGCATTACTGAAGCAATCAGGAAAGTCTTTATGTTGAAGTAGGAACACAAGCTGACACTGAGGGATCTTCCCTAGAGGAAGGGAAGATGAAGTGCCTTCCAGGAACTGGAGACATCCAGCCAGTGCAAATGCATTGAGACTGGAGGAGAAGCAGGAATAGGCTGTGCCACAAAAACTCAAAGAAAAAGGGGTATCCAGAAAGAACCTGTGATTAATAATGCCAATTGTGACAAAGAGGTCAAGAAGGAAGATGAGAGAGAAGGTCTCTCAGCTTTGGCAATCAGAGCTCAGCATCCCTGGTTTGTTTTTAAAACTCAACCACAACCACAACTGTAGATGTGATAAGCCCTGACCTAGGCTGACTTAGGTCCTATGCTCTCATCACATATTTAGCCTTATGAACAGTATTTCTAGTAGTATTTATAATTGAGCCCCCAACAGACCCAGGCAAGAAAGTGGCAAAACGGTGAGGAAGAGATGGTAAATTTCTAAAGTTGAAAGCAAAGTACAAAGTACAAAGTGGACATTCTTTCCTTTTTTCTCAGTCTGGGTTGAATTTCCTGCCTTTTAAATATTTGAAAGAAGAAACTGATAACAGATTAAAGAAATATAACAACATAGAACCACTGCTGGGCCCAGAGAGAACCAAGGTGCTGGCCCTTCCCCTCTGAAGGGCCCCTTCACTACTAAGTTGAAGTTCATTCCTAGGAGGATGTCTGGTCCCTAAAGAGTGGGGTCAGGGACTCTTTTTGTCACATTCTGGCTCTTTCTATTCTAATCCAAAGCCTTTGGTAGAATCACTTGAATTGTAATTTGATTCATGTGTAGGGTCTCCTCAAAAGGGAATAGAAGAATACTCAATGTACAGTATAGATAAGTTGTAGGACAATAGTTTTTTTTTTACTTCACACACACATACATGAACAAATGTACATGGGACAAAGACAAACATGAAGGCTGTGGGTTCAAATTTTGATTCTGCTGCTGATTATCTGCATAGACTTCAGAAAATAATTTATCCTATCCAGACCTCAGTTTACGCTTTTGTACAACTAAAGTTCTTGATTTTAAGTGGAAGAGGAGAGATAACATCCACCAAGTCCATCCTCTCTACACTGTCCTGACTCTCATGTTAATGTCCTTATTTCTTGGCATGTATTTCAATATGAGGTAAATATTTAGTCTTGTCTGTTTGTTATTTATATTCATTTGAGGTTGTTTTATTGTCTGGATGCTCTTGATATGTCAGTGTTATCTGTCTTTGTGCATAAGCCCCTCAGAGCTGGGTCTGGGTCTATTTAATTAACTTTGTACTGTGCACAGCACAGAACTCTGAGCTGATAAGCACTTCAATACATGTTTTTTTGATGATGCTGCTAAAAGATTTGGAGAGCAAGGGGAAGGAGAGGAAAGGGATGTTGACAGGATCCTGGAAGTGACAGGAAGGTCAGTGGGGTTGAACACAAATTCAGGTTACTTGGCGAGGGAAAAGAAAAAGGAGATAGACTTTTTATTTTGTAAGCAACAAGATACAGTGGGGGTTTGGCTTTGGAGCCAAACCTAATTCTACTACTTTCTTTCTAGCCTTGTGCCTCTGGTTTATTCACTTCACTGACCTGGGTCTCTTTTTACTTATTTGTAAAATAAGGGAATTGAACAAAACAAATTTTACATCCAAGTCCAAAAAGGGAAATTATTTTGTTCTATGTATATTTGTTACATGGATTTTATTTTTCTTTTATTTTCAAAAGCAGTGAGAATGTTCAGTGAGGGTGGAAAATAAATGCTTGTAAATTGAAGAAAAAAGTCAAATTAAGAGGGTTTCAAGGCTAGATTGCTCATCTTATGACTCCCTCTCTGGACTTCTTTCCTCATTCAGTGTTCTTGTCATTGTACTTTATTGCTTCACTGAAAAAACAGCTTCTTTTTCTGACCCCAATTTAGCACCAGAAAAACTGCCTCTACATTGTAATGGATCTCCAGTTTGCCCAGTTAAGGGAATATGTAGATCAAGGATCATAGATTTAAAGCTGAAAGGACCTTTAAGGTCATTGAGTCTGTTGCCCTCTTTTTTTTTTTTTTTTTTTTTTTTAGGAAA
Organism: Macrotis lagotis; assembly: GCF_037893015.1. Classification (NCBI taxonomy): domain Eukaryota; kingdom Metazoa; phylum Chordata; class Mammalia; order Peramelemorphia; family Peramelidae; genus Macrotis; species Macrotis lagotis. The sequence goes on from NC_133666.1 coordinate 260,630,218, forward strand.
TGTGACAGCAAGGTCACTGAGTTGAGGCCAGATTCTGATTACTCCATGGGAGGGAGCAAAAGTGGCATAAATAACATATAGTGTGTATATAGGTTTCCTGACATCAGATTACTTGGGAATCATCGCTGTGAAATTATGAAAATTGTTTCTTTCCCCTCTTCCCCCACTTTCTGTGGATGGGAATAGATTCTATAGTATCCCTGGTCTCAGCTTCCACACACCTCTTGGGACTAGAGTTTAGGAATGAGGCTGAACCCTGGAGTATGTGAGTTTGTTTGCTTTGAGCAAATAATAACTTCCTGTTTCTTAGAAGACAGAACTATGAGAAAAGACTCCCCCAACTTCTTTACCATCCGGCAGCTCTTACAAAACAGCAACACTGATGATTTAAGAGTAAACAAATCAGAGACACCCAGACGAAGCATCCCAGCTATCCAGCACCAAAAATGAAAGAAAATTGAGTTTGAGGAAAATAAAGGTTCAATTTCTCCAAACCCCAGGCATGTTCAAAAAAAAAAAGACTTTGGAATGTCAGATGACCCAAAGTTTCCTCAGGGCTTTAACGTACTTGTGTGGAATCTTGAATTGGGTGACTGTTATTTGACCCCTGTTAATTTGTGGTAAACTTCCTAACCCTGTCTAACCTGGCCTCACACTAACTATTCAGCCTGATATCCTGCTACAATCCAACTCCAGACTCCTTTCCGGTCAGACTGCTCTTGG
>NC_133666.1:260635940-260713440 GCF_037893015.1 Macrotis lagotis
CTCATGTAATGCTCAGTCCTCTGAGAAACTGTACTGAAGGAAAAGATTGCACAGAAAAATGATGGCAAATGCAAATACAATATCAAGCAGAGACCCCTCTCAAGTTCATATCGTGTTACTAGTTGTTAAAGAGGTAGTGTTGAGAGAGAAATTGGAGTCACCAATAAAGACTGAGAGCTCTCATGGAAATGAAGAATCATGACTAGCCCTGGAGTTGAAATAGCTCAGTATTTTTATCTCAAAAACCTGCAAAGTTTCAGAAATTAAAACCTCTTTACTGAAGAGACAAACTGCTTGCAAGTGGCTTGAGGACAGGGTGAATAGCAAAGGTCCAGTTCAGGTGCCAGAGGAAAAGAGTGAAAGGGAAGCAACCTGGCTGGGATGAGACTCTAAAAAGACCCTCATGGAGAGGAGGACTCCAGACTGAGGACTGGCTGAACAACAAAGCTTTAGGTGAGACCTCCTGGGGGTAAGGGAGAAAGGAAAAGAGACCAGAGTTTTCCAGCTGCTAGCTTAGAGAGAGAAAGTGGTCATCCTACAGAGGGGAGGAAAGAAGAAAGAGAGCTTATCTTCCTGAGAGCCCTGACTTAAATGCATTTCCATAGTGAGTTGGACAAGGGTGGCACAGCACCTAGCTCCAAGGCATTCTCCAATAGGCACACAGCAGGGCATCCCTGAAAGAAGTGGCTCATTGCACACAGGTGATGGTCTATGCATTAGCCTTTCCTGTCCAAAAGGGTGTGATCTTTAAGTACAACATGAGTCATTTCCTGTATCCTGCATCTATAGAAATTTGGATAAAACAAGTCCCTATACCCAAGTCCAATAGAGGGGATAAAGCCTAAGCTGAAGGCAACTTGAACAAATGAGCCTCCTCTCCACCTTTTCCCCCTTAAAGTCCAAAGAGGCACATTTTCTTTCACCATGAACAAACATTTTAGAAAAGTTTACTTTTTAAAGATTAACACTAAGCTAAATGGCAAGGATACAAAGATAGCAAGCAAACACACACACACACACACACACACACACACACACACACACACACACACATACACGCCCTGCCCTGAAGGAACTTGCATTCTGAAGAGGAGACAATTTATAAATAATGCATATGAAGACAGTACAAAGTAGACAGAAGAAAATTCTAGTAAGGAAGGCACTAGTAACTGAGGGAATTGGGAAAGGCCTTTTGCTGAGGAGTCAGAACATAGGAATGCAGGACAGCCAGTGATCAGGTACTGAGAGGAATAACTGTAAGAGAAGACCAAGAGAAGACCAATAACTCTTATCTCCAGGACTGTGACCTCTCATTCCAGTTCCATAGGGCCTACTGTTGAACATTGCACAAATAGATCAGATTGTCCTCAATGACTCTACTACCCAAGCCCTGAATTCTTTTGGCAATAGATGAAACTCTACTTGGTTCTGGCTTTGATCATGACACAAATGTCAATGGCTATAACACACCATATTTTTTTTTCTTTTTCTTTTTTTGCAAGGCAAGTGGGGTTAAGTGGCTTGCCCAAGGTCACACAGCTAGGTCATTATTAAGTGTCTGAGACCGGATTTGAACCCAGGTACTCCTGACTCCAGGGCCGGTGCTCTATCCACTGCGCCACCTAGCCGCCCCTAACACACCATATTTAGACAAGAAGCTGACATTCTGGCAGGGAAGACAACATTCTTGATCCCACTCAGATGTTAATGACTAATCACCTGAGCCTGGTCTCTTCCTACCTTTCCTGCCTTCTTATACTTTAGGTTCTTCCATGCACTCTATAATCCAACCCTATTGGTCTATTTGTAATTCTTCCAATGTATCACTCTATATTCTGAATCTGCTTTACATTGGCTTTCACAAATCTGGAATACTCTGACCCTTCACATCCACCTCTTAGTGTCCCTGACTTTCTTCAAGGTGTTGAATAGTTTGGGATAACACTATTTAGAAAAGTGAGATCACGTTTCTATGCAATCACAGAGCTAAATCACTGAATACTCAAACCATTCATTTCAGCCACCTTGATTGTGCTGATATACATGACCCAAATAATCATGCATGAATCTATTTCTATTCTTAGAGAAGACCAGGCTTATAATAATAGTGTCTTATCTTTGTAGATGACTCTAGTTTACACAGTGCTCCAACATATATATTTCATTTGATCCTCACAGTGACCCTCTGCAAGATAGGTAGATTGTATATGATTATCCCAAATTTTACAAATGAGCAGGGGCGGCTAGGTGGCGCAGTGGATAGAGCACCGGCCCTGGAGTCAGGAGGACCTGAGTTCAAATCCGTTCTCAGATACTTAATAATGACCTAGCTGTGTGGCCTTGGGCAAGCCACTTAACCCCATTTGCCTTGCAAAAACCTAATAAATAAACAAACAAACAAATAAATAAATGAAATGAACAAAAGGAGACTAAGAAATTTAGTCTTGTCATGGTCAGATAGCAAGGAAATAATGTATCAGGGCTAGAATTCAGATCTTCTGGCTCTACTTTGATGTTCTTTCTACTGTCTCTACTTGTCTCTCTATGCTAATAGCAATAAGTGGGTAAAGTATGCAACTGGCTACATGATGTTATTTGAAGGAACTCAGGAGGAGAGGGGTCATCATTGCCCTCAATGTCTTGTCACTGTCAATCATTCATTCAAAAAAATGCTTACTGTTTCTATTGTGTGCAGAACAACGAACTAGGCCTGAAGGGAGATAAAAAAAGTTAAATTAAGCATAGACCTTGCCCTTATAGGGAAGAGAATCTAATAGGGGACCTAAGCCAAAAATACAATTCACAACACTACATTATGTACATATTATAATATATACAATTGTATTTACATATAGATAGAGATATATTAGAAAGACACAATGCATGAAATATCTACATTTAGAAATCCATTCCTTTGAATACTTTTTAGCCTCATTAAAATTTGAAAGAGTAGTATTTTGGAGAGAGTAGTATTTTAAGCAATCATGTCCAGCATCTATGTTAAGGGATTTAAGAGATACTAGGAACAGAACCTTATAGAAGTTGATCTCAGAAAGTAAATGGAGAAGGGATTGAAAAATTTTGTGGTTATCAGACAAATTGTACAATTCTGTGGAGAACTAATGCCCTAGAAAGAAATTGAGTAGCTGAGAGAGGCAGAGATGAATATAGAGATAAAATCACCTGCAAAATTTGTCAGTTGAAATAATGAACTAATCTAGTGATCTTTGACCCATCTTTGACCTTGAGTATCTCATCTTTACTCAGAGTCCCAGAGCCCTGGGTCCAGGTTATCCCCATAACATCTTATTCTTATTCTTCCTAAAAACTAAACAACAGAAAATAAGCCTTTAGCATCACACTGAACTTATGTTGTTGTTGCTTTCTCTGTATTCTTGAAGAGTATCATAAATAATATCAGACAACAAAACAAGCTGTGTTGTATATGTGTGTTCAAAAAGTCTTGCAGTTGTGTTAGGGTAGAAACAGAGATTATGCCTTAAATGCACATACACACAAAAACACTAGCCTGGAAGCATGGAAACCAGTGTTCTAAGTTCATGTTCTCACATATTTTTACTATTTGTCCTTTGGCAAGCAATTTTACTCTTTAAGTCACAATTTCTACATTGGTACAAATTAGGAGGTGGTGTCGGGGTTTAGGCTAAATGATATGTTAAATTCCACCTCAAAATTCTCTGAGTTTGAGAATCTATGATTCAATTACACATTGCCCCAGTGGTCCAACATTATGGAGTATCATTTCCTTAACCAGAATTTTAAGTGGCTAGAAACTTCCCATATGAATAACACATTCATAATTATGAGCTTGCACCCAAATGCACAAAGGAATCTAAGATCTCATTGATTTGATCATTTCCACTAACAATGTGTATTGCAATCCATTCATACCTCCCCATCCTTTCTGGCTCTTATCCATACTCTCCTATGAGTTTAACTAGAGGATACACCCATGTGCCAAAGGTCTCCCTGCTTATTCTTGGCATCTCAAGGATACCAGTGGAATACATCTCTCACATCAACTTGCCTTGTAACAAGGTCATCTTCTTTTTCCATTATACATTTACCTGATGACATCCTTTGATCTTATTATTCTTTGAAGTTCCTCATTTTAGATGTTATCACTTGCTCACATCCACCATGGGCTTCAACACTGTCCTCAATGATATTCACTTTCATTTCTTTAGAGGCTATTTTGTCAGTCATATGACAACCAGAAGAAAATATTATTATTTTTTACAAATGGGCCTTTGTTTGAGATCATTAAACAAATTTTTCATTTTCCTATAAGTGATCTAGACTGTTTTCCTTCTCTTGTTTAATTCAGAATTAAACTTTGTCTATTTATACTGTCCTCCTCAGATGTATGTTTGTATATACTATATAATATATGTACATGGGCTAAAGGGTATTTGTATATATGACTTATAATCTGAGCAATATTTATTTTTCATCTAGTTTTTGATATTTTGTGGATGGTCATCATACTTTTTTGGGTGGTTATGAATTTGTAATCTACTGGTGCTTGATACAAATGGCATCCACTAATAGAGCATCTGAAGGACTTAACCGCTTCTCTTCACCTTGAAATTTGTGGTGGAAGTCCTCTATCACAGTAGTAAATAATGGGCTAAGTATACCTCTCTGGGTCTTAACCTACTTCTTGTATTAGAGAATCATTTTTTTTAAATCAACATGAAATCCCACATTCTCTGCATTTTTCAATAACTTCAGTAACGATAAAGATATAATGCCTGCAAAAGTCTGCCTGTTCCCTACCAGTATCATCATGATGGATGCCTTTCATTTGTGTAGATATGATTTCCTTTAAAAAATTATGTAGATAGGGAAGGAAAAAAGCAATTATTAAGCTGTTATTATCCCTATTTTTACAACTGAAGAAATGAAGGCAAAAAGAGGTTAAATGATTTGCCCAGGATCACACAGTTAGTGTTTCAGGCTGGATTTGAACTTGGATCTTCTTGATTCTAGGCCCATCATTCTATCCACTAGAGCATGTAGATGAGAAAGTATACAAATGGGTAAATTCTTGTTCAAATGGCATTCTTTTTTACAATATCAAGAATATCTATTTTTTCTTTATCTTTGATCTTTTCCTCCAGATATTTTATGAATTGAATTCCCTCACAATTTATGCTGCCTGATCATGCTTTTCCTCCATATATAAAATATAAGTTTTTCCTTTCTTTGTTTTCTTTAGGACAGTAATGTGTAACTCTCCTAAATGATAAAAAAATCTGTTTTAAAAAAATATTTCCAGATTTTGTCCATTTTTATTTGTTTCTATTCTACTTCTATTTTCATCCTTTAATGCCCTCAGAATGATTTTTTAGTAGGTTCTCTTGCCAAGTTTTTTTTAAACTGGTTTTAACCTCTCCTCCTTCTTTCTGGTTTATTTCCCTCAGATGAGAAGAATAAAAGTGAAAAAGAACAACAAAATAATAGAAATTAAAGCATATCAAATTTGATTGCAAAGAAAAGATATGAGAAGGTACCTCCCTCACCTCTTTTTCAGAGATGGGGGACTATTGCTCATAGCATCAGACTTTGTCAGTATGGTGGTTAGTTTTAATAAGCTATTTTGTCTGTCTTTTAAAATTCTTTGTTATGAATGATGGTTGGGGATTGAGAGTGGGGACATACTGGGAAATTTAGGTGATGTAAAAAAACTTAAGATATCAGTCAAACTTATTTTTAAAATCTAAAATACACAAACAAGAAAGTAAGATTTTTGAGAGAGGTTTTAGATTTAGGTTTTTTTTCTTACTTTTTTTGTCTTATCCCAGTGCTCAACAGTAGTTATTGAATGCATCTGGCCTCAGACAAACTGACACCTGGGAAAGATCAGTTGCATCCTGGGCCATCACTAGACATCTTGGCTTTTGTCTTGCCACTGGACTTCCATGACTTTGGAGGAAAGAGTAAGGTTGATGAATTTGCACAGCTCTGCCTCATTTAAATCCAATTCTCTTGCAAATCTCATAAAGTCATTAGTCCTCTTATAGAATGAAGTTTGAATAACAACAACTGACATACCTAGTAGGCACTTAATAAAGGGTTATTAATCGACTGGTTTGGGCAATACTATCATCTTCTGTGTGGCCTTGGGCAAGCCACTTAACCCCATTGCCTTGCAAAAACCTAAAAAACAAAAACCAAGATTTTACAAACAAGTTTATATTTTAAAACAGGTTTTGCCTTGGCCATTATTTCTCTCTGCTTAGGAAATAATGATGACTAAGGCGGATTTTGAATGCTTTGGGTCTCCTTCTTAAGACAGTTATCAATTAATGATTTACAAACATTTATCCAGCACTATGCTAAGCATTGGGAACACAAATACAAAGAATGAAATCATCTTTACTCACAAGAAGTTTACAATCTAATGGGAGACAAGTAAACATTAATCTCCTAACTAAAATTAGCATAATCAGAGTCAATCACTTTTACTGTCCTTTACTCATATTAGCATTAAAATTAGTTTTAAATAGTTTAAACAGATCAGGAGTGAATTGATCACATTACATGCCATTTCTTTTTTTCATTATTACTCTTTCTTCTAGTTCTCTACTAATTCTGCTCTTGCAAGTCAATGGTCTGTGCACCAATACTTATTCAGGGATAACTTCCAAATCAATGACATGTTTTGAGGTTTTTTTCTCACCTGTTTTTTTTAATCAGTTTCATTTTTTAATGTCTTGTAATGCTCTCCAAATTCATGCTAATCATTCTTTTCTTGAAGAAGGCATTCATGATGGACAACTGCACAATATCTATTAAGTTTTCAAGACCAAGAAGACCTCAGAAAAGAAGGGACCCAAAGAGGGCTTTCAAGGATTTTGAAAAAAAGTTGGCTAATTCAAATTGCTATCCATGTTTCTGACTTCTAGTTTGGAAATTCACTTTTAGAAGGATGGCCTCGTTCTTCTCTTTTGGTTCCAGAAAGATATGACTGGCCATGCTGGAGCTAATGTCCCATTCGGTCTATCCTACAAGAGTCAATTAAGAAACTATTATTCTCTCTGGGACTCAATTTCCTCATCTGTAAAATGTGGATGGGGAGAGTTGGACTAAATTTTCTTTAAAATTCATTCAAATGTCAGAATTCTGGGTCTAATAATTGTAGTTCTATATCATCCAATTAACAGAATGACAACAGCAATATTTGTAATAATGAAATATAGCACTTATAGATTTGTGAAGCAGTTTATCAGCCTTGCTAATGTACAACATAGGGAAAACAGACTGGCACCACATTAAGACTGGTTCCTTGGGAACTTCTCCAGTTCAGCCATCTGGAGTGTGTGGAAAGGAGAGCAGGTGATACATGTTTCCAGTCCCACCCTTATATACATGATACATGTAATACCTGTCTCCTTGGAAACTAGAAGACAATAAGATCTATGAACAGAACTTTTTATCTAGACTGTGTGAATGTTAATACCTGCAAAGATGGAAATATAAAATAGTATAATATAGTATATCATAATATAATATAGCAATATAACAAAATATAACAATAACATAGCATAAATGTAATATAACATATCATAACAAAACTTAAAATAATATATCATAATATAACAATTCAATATGGTTTCAGGACAAGAGAAAAGAGCTTTAAATTTGAAATCAAAGGACCAAGGTTTGAATTCTGATTTCATCACTTGTCTGGAAAGTGTTCACTGCTCCAGGCCTCAACTTCATCATTTACAAGATGGGTAAGCTCAACCATTCTAATATTCCTTTCAATTCTAAATTTATGATCCAATAAACAAAGGTTTATTGAGCATCTACCATGTACGAGACATTGTATGGGATACAAGCATTACATGGGATACAAAAATGAGTAACATTTCTTTTTTTAATTTTAATTTTACTTTTTTTCCAATTACATGTAAAAATAGTTTTAAACATTTATTTTTTGCAAGATTTTGAGTTCCACAATTTTCTACCTACCTATCTTCCCTCCCCCCTCCCCATGACCATGAACAATCTGATATAGGTTATACATGTACAATTATGTTTAACATATTTCTATATGAACCATGTTGTGAAAGAAGAGTCAGAACTAAAGGGGAAAAAAACATGAGAAAAAGAAAAAACATAAAACAACATTTTTAAAGTGAAAATAGTTTGCTTTGGTCTGCATTCAGATTCCATAGTGTTCCCCCCCCCCCCCCCCCCGGATATGTGTGTGTGTGTGTGTGTGTGTGTGTGTGTGTGTGTGTGTGTGTGTGATTTTCCATTACAAGTCTTTTAGAATTGATTTTGATCATTGAACTGCTGAGAGGTATATTGATCATAATTTGATCATAAGATCATAGTTGATCATAAGACAGTGTTGCTGTTAATGTGTACAATGTTTTCCTAGTTCTACTCAATTCACTCAGCAGCACTTCATGTAAGTCTTTCTAGGTTTTTCTGAAATCTACCTGCTCATTCTTTCTTACAGAATATTCTATCACATTTATATATCGATTTTTTCAACTCTTTCCCCAATTAATGGGCCTCCCCCTCAATTTCCAATTCTTTGCAACTACAAGAAGAGCTGCTATAAATATTTTTGTACATGTGGGTCTTTCCCCTTTTTTTATGATCTCTTGGAAACAGACCCAATAGTGGTATTGCTGGATCAAAGGATATTATAGTTCTATTGCCCTTTGACCATAGTTCCAAATTGCTCTCCTGAAATGTTAGATCATTTCACAATCCACCAACAATGCATTATTGTCCCAATTTTCCCAAATTCCCACCAATATTGATCATTTTCCTTTTTTTTATTATATTAGTCAATCTGAGAGGTGTGAGGTGGTACCTCAGAGTTGTTTTCATTTGCAATTCTCTAATCATTAATGATTTAGAGCTCTTTTTCATATGACTATAGATACCTTTAATTTCTTTAACTGAAAATGGCCTTTTCATATCCTTTGATCATTCATCAATTTGGCAATGACTTGTTTGAATAACTCTTAATGAGTATATAATCTATTAAAGGGAAATATTACTGAAATTAGTGAAATAAGGTGCACATAATTAAAGTTAAAAATAGAGTAAGCCAACATATGAAAGGTATAAAATGACATCAAGGTTTGAAGGAGGGAAAGCTACATAAAAAATTCACATGTTCATTAATAAATACTGTCATTTGGTTTGGAAGAATACGCATTTGTTTTGTTAAATAAGCCCCTATCCTCTGAGCACACCTGAACACAACTTTAAATGAAAAAAAAAATGAATAAACCTTAGTTCCTATTGGGAAAAATGCAAAAGGAAATATAGAAGAAAAAATACAAGAAGAAATTTAGAAGAAAAATGCAAGAAGAAACTTAGACCCACTTGTGAAATTTACATGCCTTGTCAGAGTTTGTTGGCCTGATCAGAATTCTTATCTAGAGTTTTTTTTGCCTGGACTAAATGTAGATGAACTAAATGTGTATTTCTGCTTCTGTATTCATTTGTATATGTACACATTGGTACTCATTGGTATATGCACAGATATACCAACAAGTGGGTTTTTCCCTCCAGCCTATCATGGTTTTCTGCCTTGAGTCTAGAACTAGCTTGGGAAAAAAACCCCAGTAGATTACCACTATTTAGATTTGTAAAATATACTTATATCCATGATCTCATTTAATCCTATAGGTGTTATTGTTTTGTTTCCCACTTAATAGATAAGGAAGTTGAGACTCAGAGAGGGTTAGTGACTTGCTGGTGGTCTTCCAGCTAGAAAGAATCAGGCAGCATTCAAACTGGAGTACTTTTGAGTACTTTGATCCCAGTTCAAGAGCTCTATCCACTCCATCCTACTGCCCTTAAACTGGAAGCAGAGCCCTCAGAGTAGGCAGTGATACTAATCTGACCCTGCTTCCCACTTGATTCCTGACCTGTACTTACATTATAGTTCTTGTATACTTAAGGCTTCAAGATGGTGGAGTCTCTATCTCCCTGTACCCAAATATGGCTTTACCTGAAATAGATCCAGGCTTTCCTCTTCCTTCCCTTCCCACCCCCACCCATCACCCCTACCAATTTCCTCAAAAATTTCTTATAGGGGAGTGGGAAATCTGAATATCCCTGGATCCAGAATGTGATGCCAAGTACTAATGATCAAAATAAACTTATAGGATCATGGCTGAAGGATTGTCAAATTGTAGATTTAGAGTTGTAAGGAATCTTGGATGTCATCTAGTCCAAATCTTTCATTTATAGTAAGGAAACTGAGGCCCAGAACGTGGTCATAGGTGATTTGAATTTGAACACATTGTTCTTGTCAGTGGGATAAAAAAATCCTAATTAATAGACATAACAAAAACTCTTTTCTGTTGTCATTATTGAAGTAAGTTGTTAGATCTACCCCATGCATGGAATCATGAAATCAATTCTCCAACTAGCTACTATTTTTAGCTACAAAAATCTTTTTAGGATTGTAATCATATTTGGGAGTGGGGAAAGGAAGAGAAAGCATTTTTTCCCACACACCATAAACCAGGTACAATACCATGTATAGGAAGGCCCATGTTAAATATTCATGAGAAAATGTCTTTTCCATGTTGAGCAGGAACTAACTACAGTGGCCCTTGGATACAAATAACATCCCAAGACTAGGAGTGAGGAGAACTTCTCCTAAATGAGCACTTAATGTTGAGTGAATCACTTCCTCCCTCCCTCTTCCAGTAGTAGTCTCTCAGTAAAGTAACACCAGATGGCAACTCATTGGAGAAAGTGGTTGAGTAGCTGACATCAGCAGCTGATATTGCTACCCCCTGGTATTTCTCAGCATTTTTTTCCTTTCAGGAGAATGTTTATAGGTCTTCTTTAAGGCAACCTTTAGCCCTAGGGTTGTTTTGAGGCTTTTGTAGATATATAACCTTTGGAACAGAGGTTGCATAAATCAGTTTTTATCAACCAATACTGCAAAGGTCTTCAAGTTACATCTGACTTTATGAGTCACTTTACTTTTCCCCAGGAGACAGAGGTCCTCCTGACTGTGGGTCCAGGTATCTGTTGTATAATCTTAGTCCAGGTATCTATTGTATAAACTTATTATATAAACTGAGAGTAAAAAAAAGGACCCAAACAAAAACCTGCTACTCATCTTTAATGTTTTGTTCATAACAGAATTTGTGATAGAGAAAAGCAGCTGAGCCAGAAGTGGATCAGGATTGGATTGAGGTAGAAAGAATTAAGTAAACTCACAAACATCATTTTTCCCCCTTCTATTTAACAAACTTGGCTTGAAATCCATCCCTTCCTGGTGATGGGTACTTGTGATCCTTTCTGACCACAGGCATCCCTTGGCAGCTGGTCTACTTTGCTCAGATGACAGTACCGCTGAGCATCCCTCAGTGAGAAAAACTGAGCAGCTCGGCTATGGTTTAATTAAGTAGGCATTTCATTCCCAGGGAGATTGTTCAGTTGCCCTCTACTAGTGTCTTGAAGCCAGATTAGGGAAAAAAATTCCAGGCTTTCTTCTGATAATGTTCCTGAACAGTGCCCAATTGGCACCATACACCCAACTCTTTTGCTGGCAAAGGGGATGGAAGGAGGGTTTCATCAGCCTTATCAGTTGTTGTATGCATACATCTTTTCAATAAGTATCCTAATTGTGAAGGAAAGGAACAGACTCATTCTTTCTTTGAGTTTAAAAAAACTAAATCAAAGACTTAATTACATTTGACTTGAATGAAATTTTGCCTGTAAAGAACTTTCAGATTAAGCTAGGGAAATTATTTCAGTTACCATCTTAAAGGTCAGCTCATTCATTCATTCATTCATTCAGTGAGCATTTTTTAAGGAAGTGTTTACAAATTCCTGCTTACAAAGTACTTAGCATGTAGTAGCTGCTGAACAAATGATTGTTTCCTTCCTATTAAGTATCTACTATGGTCCAGCACTATGCTGGGTACTGAAGATGTGAAAATGAAAAATAAAACTCCCTATCTAAGAGAAACAGTCTTTTGAGATATTTCAAGAAAAGGAAACAATACAACTATAAATTTAATTCCAATAGATTTTGGAGAATTGTCTGAGGTCATAGATATTAAGTGACTTGCTCATATACATAAAGCTTGTTGGGCATCTAGGTGGTACTAAGGACTTGGCCACATGAAAACCTGAATTCAAAACTAGCCTTGGGCATTTATTAGTTATGTGATCATGGGCAAGTGTCTTGACTATTTCCCTCAGGTTACTCAACTCTAAAATGGGAATGATAATAATACCTACCTCCCAGGGTTATTATGAGGCACAAATGAGATAATAATTGTAAAGCATTTAGGATGTCTAGAACTAGCTCCAGTTAGTCCCTTGATGGTAAATGAGAGATATTAGAGGAAAAAAATGGGCCTTCATGTCACTCAAAGGTTAACAAAAAGAAATTTACTGAGCCACAGCAGAAAAACATTCCAAAAGGATATATGTATCTAAGACACTATTGGAACAGAGCCAAAAGAAGCTGAGTTTCCTCTGAATTACCCATGGTGACTTGATGGCCAAGAGAAGCACCTTGAGCCCTTCATGACTATATTGTACCAATCACGGGGTTCTGTCAACAATTTGAGCTTAAGTTCCCTGAGATAATCAAGTCTTGAGTAAGATTTCAATACTTGAATGGGAATAGAAAATTAGATTATTGCTCTCACTAGATAGGCCTGCCTGGGATAAAGTCCTATACTCTAACCTCTATGATATACTGCTTCTTATTTTAAGAAAAAAAATCACTTCTGAATATGATTCCTAACCTGGTCATACGTCTAATAAAGTCAGCTATAAATTCAGGGTTTCCTAAGTTTGAAGTGGGGGGTGGGGTGGGGCAGGTCTTTCTGCTTCAGTAAGTTGAAATGGTTTGTGCTGCTTCCCTTTTTCAATTAAAGATCTTTCACTTATTTTCATATTTTCCTCAACCGAGTTACCCACATCTTACTCCCAATTCAAAAGAAGTCTATGAGGTGGTTTTCATTCAAGTGTTTTTGTTTCACCTTTACCTTGACAGGATTTCATGAAATGGGCAAGTGATGGAATGCTAAGAATCTTAAGAAGAAGCTTTATTATTCTCAACTCTAACCTGGATTTCAGGAAACTCTCTTGGGACTGGTCTTGCCTGTGGATGGAGTCATCCCAAGTCATGAAGGGCTCAAGGTGCTGCTCTTGGCCATCAAGTCACCATGGGTAATTCAGAGGAAACTGAGTTTCTCTTGGCTCTGTTCCAATAGTGTCTTAGATACATATATCCTTTTGGAATGTTTTTCTGCTGTGACTCAGTAAATTTCCTTTTGTTAACCTCTGAGTGACATGACGGCCCATTTTTTTTCCCTAATATCGGTCATTTACCACCAAGGCACTAACCTGAGCTCGTTCTAGACATCCTAAATGTTGACCTGTAAAGTGAATAGTTATTTCAATAATACAACTCATTCCCTCAAAACAATGCTGAGGAAGACAGATGAATAACAGAACTATCTAAAGGCAGAGAAGTATGATGAGTCATCTTAGGACCGCATCACAAGCTTGAAAAGCTAGAGGAAGAAGAAAGTAATCTTGATTCAATGGAGGAGAAGGATGAGCTTTGGCTGCAGGGATACCTGACTGTGTCAAATCAAAGTCTTCCTCTAGATATAAGGCAGAGTACTAGCTCCTCCAAGATACCAGATATGAAGTACAACAAAGAACTGGAGATATTTATTACCCAAGTGAGATCTGAGAGAAGGCAAGTAACAGTGATGTTGGGCTAGAAGAGATATTGGAAGAAAGAAACAAGAAGTATCCTGAGCCCCAAGGAACTGAGATGAAAAGTACACATATGAAATTCTGCTTTAGTGAACATAGTCATAATTCCATTTGATGTCTTACAAGTGAACTTTAGAAAATTTCAAACCATCATCAAAACATTTATGAATCTGCTTCAACATGGGAGTTGGGGGGAGGGGGACAAGGAACTCAAAGGCCTTTTCCTGGTAGACCATCATTGGGAGATGCCTTCCTTTTGTTCTATTTTCCCAGACTGAAGAAAAAACTTGCCTCCTTCTCCAGTCCAGGTCAGACTCTGACCCAAACTCATATTCATGGCAACAAGAGCTTTAGGAGGAAAAAAAGAAAAAGAAAACAACTAGAGCAATCATTTCTAAAGAGTTAGAACATTTACTCAGTGGTCCTTATGCGCAGAGCCATGTGATTGTATTCCAAGATTCTTCCTTCTCAGCCCAAATACCACTAAGGCTACTTTTCCCTGGTCACAGCTGATGGCACTTGTCCCAAAAATAAAACTTCCCAGCTGGGGCTGGGCCAAAAGAGATTTCAAGAATGAACAACCCCTGTGGCACGGTCAGACATAGATTGATGTATTTTTTTTCCTGCTTACCATGAAGATCATTGATTTAATGCTAAGATCTATTGTAATGGTTTGAAAGGGGGAGGCTAGAGGTTACAGGAGCACCTAAATCCCCTGTGAAAGGGGAACCGGTTTTAGAGGTACTGATATTGTTAGGTTGACTTACAGATATCCTTTCTATGACTTTAAATTTAGGGATATTTTTTCATTCTTTTTATTTTCTGTATTTAGAATGCTGGACAAGGCTCAAATCTCCTGACATCGAAAAATGAATAGTTTCATTTCTCAAACATTTCATGTTGAATGTTTGCCAAAGTTTTTATCTCAGAGAAACTATTTGCAGTGGCTCTAATATTATGTAAAAGACCAAAGCTAGTCTTCCCTGGGGGATTATATTACTATTTGTTTTTATATTTCTTTCAATGCTTCCAATAAATCATGAACTTCTTCAGAGGTATCAGAGGACAACCTATCTCCTTCATAGCAAATGACAAGCTATGAATAATGCACTCAGGTCTCTCCTTGGAGGAGGCTTCTACCCTTTGAAACCAGATCTCTGACAACTCTGCCCCTTTACTCTGCAATTCACTTGGTTGCTCTGTTTCAGACTGGCATTAACTGAAGGGTCCTAGTCAGGCGTCATGACTCTCTAGGCTTCTCTCCATCTTAATTGGAAAGTATTTGTGCTTTTGGACCTTTGGAAGGAAAGATAGTGAGTAGATAGGCTTCCTAAGATCAGGAACACTATCCAGGCACTTGGAACATCAGGAAAGATGTTATGGAGGTAGAGTTTAAAAAAGAGCAGGATCTATGTCTTAAGTACCACCTTCTCAGTGGAGCCTTTTTTGAACCCTTTCCCCTACACCCAAGATAGAAATGATCTCTCCTTCAACTTTCTTACAGCTCTTTTCCTGGATTCATATTTAATGTCCTGAGAAGTTCTTTTATAGCCCAATCATTGATGTATATATTTTCCTATCCACTCTTCCCCAGTACCCATTACAATGTAACTTACTGGGGGGCAGAGCCAAGATGGCGACATGAAGGGATCGAGTCTTAGGAGCTCTCTGATAAAAACTCATAAACTAAGGACTCTAACTAAACTTTCGAGAGACAGAACCCACAAAGGGACCCAGTGAGGCAGTTCTCCTACTCAAGGTAACCTGGAAAAGAGTAGAAAGGCTCTGCTCCCCAGGCCGGAGGGGCGGCCCGCCAGAGGGGTGGCCCGCCAGAGCCAAAGAACCTCAGCCTCCCGGAGGCAGCCCCAGGGCTCTGGGAGCCTCAGCTCACAGCAGCGGGGGGGAGTCTCCTGAGCTGCACCCCAGGGAGCACCGGCACAATGTGGGGGAACAGTGGGGGATCTCTGCCAGAGCAAGCACTTGGAGCCCAGCCCTCAGGGCACACAGCCAGCAGCCTGGTCTTTCAGCAGCCTAGACCCGGAGACAGAAGGAGGTGGAGCCGGTAAGCAGGAGCCCCCAGGGCATGAGCCCATTGAGCTGAGGGAGGGGAGTGAAGAGAGATTGCAGAGCTTTGTCCTCTGCCCCCTGGAACAGGACTCCGGATCTCTGACCACATTCAGATCCTGATCACAGTCTAGGCCCCCCCATAGAACAGCAGGGCCCCCCCCACCTCAGCCCCATGGCAGAGGGGGGCGCCTATGGTCATTCACAGACCAGGAGGGAAGACAGAACCTCACACACTGAGACCCTTGTGGGAGTGTCCCAAAAGCTCAGGAAGCGCCCCCCAAAAAACAGGCTTAGGCTGGGAAAATGAACAAACAAAGAAACAAGAGGAAGACCATTGAGAAATATTTTGCAAATGAGCCCAAGAAGATCCTCAGTCTGAATACTCAGTCTGAAGATGAGGAAGAACAAGCTCCTGCATCTAAAGACTCCAAGAAAAACAGAAATGGGGCTCAGGCTATGATAGAGCTCAAAAAAAGACTTTGAAAATCAAATGAGGGAGTTAGAAGAAAAACTGGGAAAAGAAAGGAGAGAGATGCAGGAAAAACATGAAAATGAAGTCAGCAGCTTAGTCAAGGAAATCCAAAAACAAGCTGAAGAAAATAGCATGCTAAAAAACCAGCTTAGGTCAAATGGATAAAACAGTTCAAAAAGTTATTGAGGAGAAGAATGCTTTAAAAAGCAAAATTGGCCAGATAGAAAAAGAGATAAGAAAACTCTCTGAGGAGAATAAATCCTTCAGACAAAGAATAGAATTCAGGGAGATTGATGAATTTACCAGAAATCAGGAATCAATACTTCAAAACCAAAAAAATGAAAAATTAGAAGAAAATGTGAAATATCTCATTGAAAAAACAACTGATATGGAAAACAGACTTAGGAAAGATAATTTGAAAATTATTGGAATAGCTGAAAGTCATGATCAGGAAAAGAGCCTTGACAACATTTTCAAAGAATTACTACAGGAAAATTGCCCTGATATTCTAGAAGCAGAGGGCAAAATAGAAATGGAGAGAATCCACCGATCCCCCCGAGAAAGAGATCCCAAAAAACCAACCCCCAGGAATATTATAGCCAAGTTCCAGAACTCCCAAGTCAAAGAGAAAATATTACAAGCAGCCAGAAGGACACAGTTCAAATATCATGGAGCTGCAGTCAGGATCACACAGGACTTAGCAGCAACTACATTGGAAGCTCATAGGGCTTGGAATACAATATACCAGAAGGCAAAAGAGCTTAGAATGCAGCCAAGAATGAACTACCCAGCAAGGCTGAATGTCCTCTTCCAGGGAAAAAGATGGACTTTCAATGAACCAGGGGAATTTCAAAGGTTCCTTTTGGAATGGCCAGAGCTGAACAGAAGGTTTGATCTTCAGATACAGGACTCAGGTGAAGCATGGAGATTGGAGGAGAGGGGGGAAATATGAGGGACTTAATGAGGATGAACTGCATGTATAGAAAAATGATACTGATAATATTCATATGAACCATCTCAGTTAATAGAGCAAGTAGAGGGAGCTTTTATGGTTGAGAGAAAGCTGAATTCGAAGATAAAATATGATGTAAAAATGGAGTCAATAAGGAAAAAAGGGAAATGGAATGGGAGAAAGAAACAGGAGAGGGGGAATAGTCCAAGCTATTTCACATAATAAGATTTTTTTTTTATTACAATGAGCTATTGCAATGATATGGAATGGGGGAAGCAAGGGGGAATGAGGGAACTTTTGCTCTCATCAGAGATGGCTAGGAGAGGAAACAGCAAATATACTCAATGGGGTATAGACAACTGGAGTAAGAAGGAGGGGGGGAGCAGGGGGAAGGGGTGGGGATGTGAATAAAGGAGGAGAGGATGGACCATGGGGGGACAGTGGTCAGATATAACACATTTTCTTTTTTTACTTCTTGCAAGGGGCTGGGATTGGATGGCCTGCCCAGGACCATAGGGCCAGGTGGATTCTGGGCCTAAGGGGTGGTATGGGGGCTCAGGGCTTCTTGGCCCCAGGGCCAGGGATCTGTCTGCTGTGCCACTCAGCGACCCTTCAGCAGAGTCAGAGTGAAAGGAGAGAGAAAATATAGTACATGATAGTGGAGAAATAAGAAAGGAGGGAGTTGCGATCAGCAATGGCAACGTTGGAAAAATATGGAAGTAACTTTTGTAATGGACTTATCATAAAGAATGTGATCCACTCACAACAGAGTTGATGGTGTGGGAACAAAGACTGAAACACATTTTTTGTTATTATTATTTGGGGGAGGGTGCAGGGCAGGTGGCGCTGGGTGGCCTGCCTGGGTCCACATAGCAGGGTGATCATTGGGTGTCTGGGGCCGGATTCGGACCCAGGTGCTCCTGGCTCAAGGGCCAATGCTCTGTCTACCACCCAGCCACCCCTACTATTATTACTATTTTATTTTATTTTGGGTCTTTTTTTTTTTTCTTCTTCTTTTTGGTTTTTGCAGGGCAATGGGGATCTGGTGGCTTGCATGTCACATGGCTGGGTGATTATTGGGTTTATGAGGCTGGATATGGACTCGGGTGCTCGTGGCTCCAGGGCTGATGCTTCATCCATTGCACCACCTGGCCATACCTACAATTATTACTATTATTTTTAAATTTTAATTCTTTTCTCCCCCTTTACTTTTTTGCCCAAGCAAGTCTATCTATATTCAATGGGGGAGGGGCATTTTGTTTACTTGTAAACAAGTATATTTTATTAATGTAAAGAAAAACATTTGTACAAAATGAGAATAAAAAATAAATTTAAAAGAAAAAAAAAAGAATGTAACTTATTGAAAGCAAGACCTGAGTCATGTCTATCTCTGTATCTTCAATGTGTGGAACATGTTCCACCCTTGATAAATGCATGTTGTTGTTGTAATTTATGTGCCTTACAGTGACTAATACCTTAAGAAACCAATTGATGAGCTATGAATAAGGGAATTACCAACAAGAAACAGGCTACCAGGATAAGGGCTCTTCCATATGAAAAACAGAAAAATAACAAGGTATCATCTAAGTCTGTGAAATCATAAAAATGCATTAGCATGCATATTATTTCAAATGGGAATTCATTGCAGCATATTAATCCAGTTTTCTCCCCAACATATTATTGTCCCATTCAATGCAATGGATATTCCAAACCTTTTTTATCCATTCTCAAACCTCTTGTGAGACACACTTTTCCCATCATTTATTTGAGCTGGAAACTTGTCTCATACTGTACAAAAAAAAAATAAAAAACCTTGAGTCTATTTGCTAAGAATTTTGTCTTCTTTCCTCCTACTCTTCCTCCTCTCATATCATTCAGATGTCATCTCTCAGGATTTCTTCTTCATCCCAATATCACATAAAGAAGTGGCCCTTTTTGACAAGGCAAATCTTTCTAGTTACACCTTGAATCCTAATTCAACCAATCTTCTCAAGCAGAGAAGATCATCCCTACTCTCACACTAATCTTTAAACATTTCTCCTTATCTTTTGGCTGCTTCCCTGCTACCTATAAATACATCTATTCCCTATCCTTAAAAACAAACAACAGCAACACAACCTCAAAAAAACAAACAACAGCAAAAAACCTCTGACAATCTCCATGGCTATTGTCCTATATACACAGTTCCCACCATTATTACTTTCTTGAGAAAAATATCTACATTCTGTGTTACACTCCTCCTCTCACTCTCTTCTAAACCCTTTGCAATCTGGCTTCCAGACACGCCTCTTTCCAAGTTTCCTAATGATCTCTTAATTGCCAGATCAAACTACTTTTCTCAATCCTCATGCTTCTTGCCCTCTGCAGTCTTTGACACTGCTATTCACTCTTTTCTACTGAATAGTCTCTCTTCTAGATTTCCATGCCCCTGTTTTCTCCTGGTTTTCCTTATCTGATCTCTTCTCAATCTTGTTAACTCTATCTTCTTCCAGATACCACTAACTGTGGATATCCCCCAGGGAGTTATGCAGAAATCTTTCCTCCCAAACCCTCTGTCCTTATAATTACCTTGGTGTCATTCTCTCCACTCCTCCCTTGTACTTACAAGACAAAGCCAATATGACACCAGGTCTTGTCATTTCTTGGGGGAAGGAGAAGGAAGTGAATGTCTACTATGCTCCAGGAATTGTGCTAATTGCTTTTCAAATATTATTATCTCATTTGATCCTCACAACAGCCCTGAAAGGTAATGGCGTTAGTTATCCCCATTTTACAGTTGAGGAAATTGAGGCAATTAGACATTAAGTGACTTGCCCAGGGTCACACAGCAATAAGTGTTTGATTTTCCTGACTCCAGGCCCAGTCTGTACACACCTATACACTGGGCTACCTTTACCCCTACTCTTATGTGTCTTCTTTTTGCCACTCATACAGTGGTCATCCTTACCTCATGCATGGTCTGTCACAATGGCCTTCTAGTTATTGATTGTGTTACAGCAGGAAATGACCTAAGAGATCAAGGAAAATTAGTTTCTGGCAGAGCAGGTACTAGAGAGAACTCAAGAGTGCTTAAGGAGACTGTGCATCTCCCTCCTCTCCCTTTGAAGGAACATCATGGAGAGGAAATGTTGTCTTCCCCCATCACCTCAATGAAGGCACCTTGAACCAAATGCCAGTGATCCAAGCCTAGTTATGGTTCTAGATTATCAGAGAACCAATTGGGTAGCATATATATATATATATAAAAACATAGATATAGATATAAATATACATATGGATTATATATATACATATATTCTAAATGTCTTTAGACATTTAAACCTCGTCATCATCATATAAACTTAGCAAATCACATCAATTCAGACATTTTCTGGCTTTTCTTCTTGCCCTCACTGCAAATTGTCATTCGTGGTTACTTCACATGCCCAAAATGAACCTCAAGGGCACTGGCAAATGATCGGTTGAGTTCCTATCCCTAGGGCTGTATCCATGGTCCACAGTTTGATATTGTGGCTTTCGTGAAGCAATAGGATACAATGTGTCATAGCACTGAGCGGAAGACACTCGAGGCAACCAGAGCTGCCACCTCCCCCTCACCACCAGGCTTGCCTCATACCATTTACAGGAACTGCACACCACATGTGACCTGAAATAGGAGATACGGGAAACAAGCCAGATTCTTGGATTTGGGGTAGGGCTCATTTTTTAACCAAAGGGGGGAAAGAAAGCATGTCAACACATGGTGTTCAGAACCCTTGGCCAGCATAACAAAGGAAAGCTGTATCAATCACTTTGGAAGGAGGAAAATGAAGGGATAAGGTATCATGCAGTGGATATTTATAAATGAGAAACATGGAAAGTCTGAAGTTATATCTACAAGGTTTTCTTTCCTTTTTCTTTTTCTTTTCCTTTTCTCCCCCTAAAGCATGACTGTAAATCAAAAAGGCTAAAAATTTTTGCAGAAAGTTGAGTGGCAGAATAAACTTGAAGTAACTGGGGCTAGGTTTGGTGAACAAACCAAGCATGCAGTAGAGGCTCATTGCCAAATTTAAACTCCCACAGTGTCAGAATAGGCAAGGAGCTTAGAGATCAACTAACCTGAATCCAACTTTTACAAAGGAAGGCATTGAGACTGAGAGGTTGCGCACGACTTATCCAAGGTAATATTTATTTAGAGGCAGAAAAGGAAACAGACAGAAGCAACTAGCAAGAACTCAAGGATCCTGATTTCCTAACTCAGTGTTTTTTTCTACTATGCTATGAACCTAAGTATTTTTTCCAGATGTTCATTGTGAATATATTACATAAAGTACTTTTATTTATTCTAGAACTTCACCTCTTTCAAGTTTCTAGCATAGCTGGAGTACTCTTAGCCTTGGAGGAAAAGTCAGTGTGTGCCCTATTGATCTACACTTTGCAATTTTACTGGTTGCCATCTATTCCCTCAACCTGTCTTTCTAGACTGAAGAGAAATCATTTTTTTTTGGTCTCACCTAAAATTTGCTAAACAAATTCTTACTTTGTTTTCAACACTAAGATAAACTTCAGCCTAGCCAATGATGAATGAGGATTAATTCCAAATTAATGGAAATCACATTAATAAGGGTCAAGGAAGACTTCCAAACACCACCTTTTAGAAGGGATGTTGTAGTCAGATGAGAAGGTGTATAAAAGAGAGCACCTTAGGGCAATGAGAGGACTGGAAATCATGTGGTAAGAGGATCAGTTGAAGGTACTGAGACTATTTAACATGGAACTGAGAAGACTAAGGGAGGACATGCTAGTTGTCTTCAAGTATGTGAAGGTCTCTCATGTGGGATAAGTATTAAGAAGAATGCCTTTAGTCCCAAATAAAAAAAAAACTAGGAATGATGGGTAGAAATTGTAGTGATAGATTTTGGCCAAATATAATGCAAAACTGAGCCAAAGTTGAGCTATTCTAATTCCAAAAAGGGAATGAGTTGCTTCAGAGATAATATTTTCTATCATTGGGAATCTGGGAGTCCATGCCAGCTGACCAGTTGTCAGAGAATCCTGTTCAGAAACATGTGGGACTCGATTACCTACTTTCCAACTCTGAGATTCTGTGAGTTGGAAGGATTTCTGTGTTTCTTCAGACTTTTCTCAAGACACATTTTGAGCATCTTTTGGAATTGCACTGTGTGAGATCTCATCTTATAGTGGCTCCATCTGTTGTGGGTTTTATTTTTTTGGTTGTTGTTTTTAAATTTGAAATAACAGTATCAGCAAAGAGCTGGAGCTTTGAGAATGAAGATTATCCTCTTATTGATTCATGGATTTAGAAGTTAGAAAAGATCTTAGTGATCAAGTCCAATCACTTTGTTTTACAAATGAAGAAACTGAAGTCCAGAGAAATAAAAGTGACATGTCCAAGATCACACAGGCAATAAGTGGCAAAGCTTGGATTTGAACATGAATTTTCTGTTTTCAGATCCCATGCCCTTCCATTGTATTATACTACCTTTCTTCATCCATTTAG
This sequence comes from Macrotis lagotis, assembly GCF_037893015.1. Lineage (NCBI taxonomy): Eukaryota > Metazoa > Chordata > Mammalia > Peramelemorphia > Peramelidae > Macrotis > Macrotis lagotis. Next base: position 260,658,702 of record NC_133666.1, read on the forward strand.
TTTCTGTTTCTTCTCATGAACACTCCTATCAGTGGATTGGTAGAGAGAAAAGAGGGGCCTCTTCTTCTGTTTGATAGCCTTTCCCAGAACCCCCTCTAAGACGTATACCAACACATGTTTCATTCTCCTTTCCATGACGCATGCCTGACTTTCTCTACTAGGCACCAGCTTTAACTTTCCTCTCATGTGTTGCCTTCCTCCATTGTGAGCTCCTTGAGGGCAGGAACTGTCTTTATTCTTGCAGTGGTATCCCTAACACTTTACACAGTGTCTAACACATTGTCAATCGTCAATTAGTATTTTTAGAGCATCCTCTATGAACCAGGCACTTTATAAATATGATCTCATTTGATCCTTATAATAGTCCTGGGAGTTAAGTGCTATGATTATTCCCATTTTAGAGTTAAGGAAATTGACACAAATAGAGGGTCAGTGGTTTGGTCCAAAGCCACACAGCTAGTGTCTAAGGCTGGTGGAAGTTTAGGAGTTGCAATGGATAGAGCACCAACCTCGATGAAGTCAGGAGGATCTGAGTTCAAATGTGGCCTTAGACAATAGACACTGACTAGCTATGTGACCTTGGGCAAGTCACTTCTATCTGTCTCACATCCAGGACCATCTCCAGTAGTCCTGATTCATATCTGGCCACTGGACTCAGATGGCTCCAGAGGAGAGGGGGTGCTTTGCACAGCACCCCCTCAATCAAATCCAATTCATTTGGATGTCAAGGCATCATCTCCTTGATATCATGATCTTCTTGGAGATGGAAGGACAATCATTATCATCAAGACTGAACATGAACTCATGTTGCATCTACCTGCTTCTAAGAAGCCTTTTGTCTCTCTGTCTTCCTCCAAATCCCAACTAAAATCCCATCTTCAACAAAAAGCTTTTCCCAATCTCTCTAAATTCTAGCACCTCACCTTTTTTAATGATTTCTTATCTATCCTATATCTAGCTTGTCTGTACATTTTTTGAAACTTTTATCTCCTCTGTTAGATTTCTTCCTTCATGGAAAGCGTTGTCTTTTGTTTCTCTTTGTATCTCCAGTTCTTAGCGTAGTTTCTGATATATAGTAGATATTTAATAAATACTTACTGCTTACTGAGTCGGGTTCATTCTGCCCTTTACTGTCAGATTGGGTAAAGCATTAGGTAAAAAAAGGGATTTTAATATTGGATAAAATATCTTTTTTATTACCTTGGAATTTCCTTTATCTATTCCAGAGATATTCATATTTTTCAATAGTTGGTCCCTTGAAACTATTATAGTATATGAATGTAATGAAATGGAATATTATGGTACCAAAGAAAACAATAAATATGAAGACTGCAGAGAATCATGGGAAGACTTTAGGGATCTGACAAAGAAGGATTTAAACAGCACTAGGAACACAACATTTACAATGACTGTGATAAGGTAAACAAATGAACTTTAAAATTAAATAATGTTGGTAATTATAATGACCAATCCTGGCCCTACAGAAAGAAGAAAATGCAATTCCCTCTTTCTCTGAATAGCTGGAGAACTAGGGGTCTGGAATGTTTCAGATACTGTCAGATGCAGTCCTTGTGTCACTTGGTTTTGCTTAACTGTTTTTCCTTTTTACAAGTAAGGACTCCCTGGGTGGTAGTGGTGAGAAAATATCTGGAAATGACTGTATGCAAAAACAAATTCTCAATAAAACTTGAAACAAAATAATGAGATCCAGGATCAAGAATCCATATGTGTGTGGGTTGGATGAATTTATATCATTAATTAATTCAGTACATTATATTCAGTACAATTCCTAATTGATTCAAGTCTTTTAGAAAGATACCTAGCAGCAGTCATGTCACAGTGAGGGTGCTGTGGGCAGGTGAGTTGGTTTGACTCCCTAACAAGTACATGAACTTCCAGAGAGAGGTAATATTTCCATCACATTGGTGTGGATGCTCTTTCTGACCATATAGGCTACAAAGACAGATGCCACACATGGTCTCATCTTGTCCATAGCTTTCTGTAAATCATCATGGAGCATTTACTCAATGTATTAGAAGGCTTCCTCTGGTTCTCCTCACATTTTATAAAGATCAGTGCAGCCCTCAGGTTGGTCCACTTTTATCACTCACCATCACTCCATGACATGTTGGCAACATTCTAAAGTCTGCTTATATTGAACTCTATTTCCATTGCCTTTGAGTCACTAGCAAATTTTATTTCTTCAAGTTCCTAGTTTCCCATGATTTGCAACCACATGGCATTATTAGGAAAAGATCAGCATTTTTAAAAATGGATTTTTTGCATCAGGGAGTAGCTTGGAATAATTAAAAGTGCTCTGTAATTTCCCAAATGCAATCCAACCTAATCTCCAACTCCCATTCAATAATTTTTCTCTTTAAGTTTTATTGATGTCTTTGGTTCTCAATTTTTTTCTTTTTTCTTTTTTTATCATTATCTTTTGCTTTTACATCACCTTAATTTTCTTTTTTTTTTAAGTTTTTTGCAAGGTAAATGGGGTTAAGTGGCTTGCCCAAGACTACACAGCTAGGTAATTAATTATTAAGTATCTGAGGTCGGATTTGAACTCAGGTACTCCTGACTCCAGGGCTGGTACTTTATTCACTTCGCCACCTAGCCGCCCCTATCATCTTCATTTTCAAAGAAACCTTTTTTCCCCTACCCAATGACAAATCCCTTGTAGCAAAGAAATAAATTCAGCAAAATTAATCAAAACATTAACAATTTGAATCTGATGGCACAGTGTTCCTCCTCAATAGTCTACCAATAATCTCTGCAAAGAAGGGAGGGAATTGTTTTCCTTTTTTTTTTAATGCCATAAATTGTATCTCCCTCCATTGAACCCTCTTCTGACTTTTGACCTTTGATATTAACTGAAGAATGACTATTATTTCCATATTTTGACTCCATTTTCTATATATTTGAGAAATGAGGTCTTTATCAGAGAAACTTGCTATAAAGGGTTTTTTCCATAGTAATGATTACACCTGTGTATTTCCCTCCATCCTATTCTCTCTCTCTCTCTCTCTCTCTCTCTCTCTCTCTCTCTCTCTCTCTCTTTCTCTCTCTCCCTCCCTCCCTCTTCTCAAAAGTTGAATGCCCTTCTGTAAGAAAGAAAAAAAAGTTGAAGAAAAAGAACTGACACAGTATTAACTCCAACAGCATTTTATATCACATTTCTTTGTCCCTATATCTCTATTGAAAAACAGAAGTGCGCTTCATCTTCTATTCTCCTAGAATAATTTTGGTAATTAATTCAGCTGCTTTTTATTATTTTTTCCACTTACATTATTGTTGTTCTAATGTATATTGTTTAACTGGTCCTGCTTTCTTTACTTAATGTTCACATAAGTCATCCTGTGTCTTTTAGAATTCCTCATATTGTTATTTCTTTCACACACAAAATTTTCATTTCATTAATATGTCAAAATTTGTTCAATTATTCCCCAAGTAATGGTCAATCATGTACTTTATTTACAATCTTTGACTACCACATAATGCTAGAAATAGTTTACCCTACATTTTTTTTTCCTGTATGTTACTTCCTTGGCTTACATGTCCATTATTTGGATTGAAAGGTAGGAATATTTGGTGGCTTTTCTTGTTTAATTGCAAATTGTTTTCTAGAAGGGTTGGAAAAAAATTTACAGTTCCACCAACGGTCTATTGACATCCCTGTGTTTCTGAAGCCCCTCTAGACATATTTGCCATTTTGAGGAATGAGGGATAAAACTTTCGGTTGTTAGAATTTTCATTTCTTTTCTTATTGATAATTTAGTGCATTTGCTTTGTTTTAGTTGATGGTCTGCAATTTTTCATGAAAACTATTCCTATTCACTGATCACTTATTAACAACTCCTTCTTTTGAACTGAATCAAACTGCTGTCCATCAGCAGTGTCTGACAGATATACATATATGAATACATACTGTTTGTCCTTCATGTTTGAAGAAGATCACAACATCAGAGAAGTGATGCCATGACAAGCACATGAATTGGATTTGAAAGAGGGGGTGATATACTAAGTCACCAGCCTCACTTTCTCCTCTGGAGCCATCTGGGTTCAGAGAGCAGATATAGATCTGGACCACTGGAGATGGCCCTAGATGTGAGGCAATCAGGGTTAAGTGACTTGCCCAAGTTCACACATAGTAATGGTCAAATGTCTGAAGCTGGATTGGAACTCCTGACTCCAAGGCCAGTGCTCAATCCACTGTGACACCTAGCATATTTATATATATTTATACATATAACTATACCCTCATAGACTAAATCAATGACTTGGATAATATGTATTTTTGAGTCAAATAGATAGCTCAGTAGATAGAGCTCTGCATGCCAAATCAGGAAGACCTAAATACAAGTCTGGTCTCAAATACTTACTAGTATGTGTGATACTGGACAAATCATTTCACCTGGGTCTACCTCAGTTCCCTCATCTGTAAAATAAGTATATTAATAGCACCAACCTCCTAAGGTTTTGTGATAATATTTGTAATATCTGGGATAGTATTTGCAAAAAATTTTGTTAGTTATTATTATTATTATTTATCAACTTTGTTTTATAAGTGTGGATGGTTAGTCCAATCTTTTTCAAATGATCAAGCATGTGATTAAGGAAAATTTGTAGTATCAATGAGACTCAATGAAATTACTATAATATCTACTACAAATATAGGCAGTTAAAGAATCTTGTCATCAACAGGACATATGTTTTTTACTCAGACCATGACACTGGTGAAGACTTTATGTCTCTCTGTTTTATACCTTACTTGATGTTAGTTCCCAGGAGATTATTGAAAATGTTCATCTCTGTCACTGAATCTTGTATGATTTTAAAACACATGAAGGGAATAATGTGTTTAAGGAAAATCATTCAGGCTACATATTATTGTACCAAGTCAAATGCCCTTTAAAAAATCAATAAACAAAAGACTCAATGGAATTTTATATTCCCTACACCTCTCAGTCAATTGTGTGACTATGGCACTTACTGTTAACAATTGTCTGTAAAACCCTGCCCTTTACCTTTTCATGTTTTCTTTAAGGACATGCTCAGTGTTATAGATCATCCTCATATTTCATAGATAAGAAAAGCATGTCTTAGTAGTTGTTGTCTCCTCATTTATCTTTTATTTTTTGCTAAAACCACTATCTATAAACTTTTTCATTCTTTGAAAATCAGTATCTCTTTAACATTAATCTCAGTCTTTAAAATTATATCAACTCCAACATGAATTTATGCTTTTTTTTTGCTCAGGCCAGTTCTCTTTTCTTCAACTTTTTTTTTTTTTTTTTTAGTTTTTGCAAGGCAATGGGGTTAAGTGGCTTGCCCAAGGCCACATGGCTAGGTAATTATTAAGTGTCTGAGGTCAGATTTGAACTCAGGTACTCCTGACTCCAAGGCCAGTGCTCTATCCACTACACCACCTAGCCGCCCCTTTTTTTAACTTTTAAGAAAACTTTATTTCCCCTTTAAACCATTTAGTCACAACACAATAGTATTTTACATAAATGGCAGTTCTTTTTGAAATCTTCATTCAAAGGCTTTGTAACTGAGGTGATAAAATCATATCAATATAAGAAATATTAAGGGGGGGGGACCAGAGTGCAAATTGTACACAGCACATATCTTCCACAGCATGAGTGTGAGTGAGGCTTAAATTTGCATGTGTTCACCTGTCAGTATTGCTAGGTCCAGCTGTTAAAAATTCCTGGCTTTCCTGCAGTCTAAAATCAACAATCAGAACCAGGAATGTGGGCTCCAACCAAAGCCATGTCATTGAAAGCAGGCCAACTTTTTCATTTACTGTATCACAATGGATGGTATTGCAAGTTGGATGATATTCCATCTTTCCGTGGCTTCAAAGGACAATAAGAGGCTTTTTTTTCCTTTGAAGACCATTCAGTTTTACTTGTCAGGCCAATGCGCTTTATGATTTCATCTTTTTCAGTGCCATCCAGTTCCTCAGATAGTACGAAGTAGTAGAGTCCAAACAATGTAGTTTCCTCTAACAATGCTGATGAAAATAGATCATCATAGAAAAATCGCTAGATCTGTCCTATTTCATATCTATTTGTTGTCCTCTTATAATCTACAAGTGAGTTCAGATTGACTTAAATAGGTTTTCTATAGGTTTGTTTTCCCTTTAATTCCTTTTCACTGCTGTTTATATTTCTATTATTTTCCTCCATAACATTTTGTTTGTACCGTAGGTTAGCATTGCCCTGGGCTGCCATATCTTGAAAAGGTAACCTAGATATGTATATTGACTTAGTTTTGATAATCTTACCCATCTTCCACAGAATTTCAATATTTCTTCTGCCATAGCTATTGACACATAACCTGAAATTGTCTACATGGTTGTCTCTTTGTTTAAGCTTATTCTGAACATCACAAAATGAGATGAACAAAGTGTCCCATGCTGTTTCTTGTTCCCTTTTGGTAAATGATGAAGTCAACTCTGATAATTTCTTTCTTTATCTCTCCAAGGAGAACCTAAAAACCACCCTTCCTTTTAATTACAATATGATTACATATTCTGGTTTGATGAATAGTGAAATGTTCAGTCAGCTATAGTCATACTATAGTTTTTCCTATAGTAATCAACAAGTTTGTGTGGACTAACTAGTAAGTTATCAGAATTTTTTTTTTGCTAAGAAGATAGGCTTAATGTTATTCTCTCTCCCTATCATTTCCCCACATCCACTATTATAAGCATGAAAAATAGAGTTGATTAGACTTAATTGAGCCTTGAAGGACAGTTACTGAGGTTAATTAAGCACTGACCTGGTCCTATTGTTGACCTAGTAGACTTTTCTCCTTTCTAGCAATCAGTGTTCAATGACTTACCCAGGGTCACACAGCTAGTAAGTGTCTGAAATCAAATTTAAACTCAGGTCCTCCTGTCTCCAGAGCCTGTACTCTATCCTTTATAGCATCTAGCTGCCACTGATTTGCTGTCAATATATACATATCAACCCTGAGGTATATTAACCTTCCGGCCCAGTTTCCTCAATATATTCATTTATTCATTTAATCAACCTGTAGTGAGTGTCTACTGGTAGGAGAAATGCAAAGAACCACTAAATTTTTTTTTTTTAGGTTTTTTGCAAGGCAAATGGGGTTAAGTGGCTTGCCCAAGGCCACACAGCTAGGTAATTATTAAGTGTCTGAGACCAGATTTGAACCCAGGTACTCCTGACTCCAAGGCTGGTGCTTTATCCACTACACCACCTAGCCGCCCCAGAACCACTAAATTTAAAGATAAAAGACCAGGTTTAATTTTGCCTCTACCACTTCTTAGACAAAAGACCATTTTACCACTTTAGACCCCAGTTTTCTTACTTGTAAAAAGAGGAGATTGGATTAGATGGCAATCTACAGTCTCTTCCAGTTTTAAATCTATGATCCTATGGAGTTTCCAACTTGACTCAGGGAACAGGAAAGGTTTGAAATGTCATCATATTAGGTATCATTCAAATTAACTAAAAAAAAGGAAAATTACTAAGTGATTTCATCCACAATTTGAAGAGTAGTAAACTCTGGAATCCATGAAAAGAAAACTCACAGTTACTAAATAATAATTCATGGACTATGAGCCTTAATAATTAAAAGAATGACAATGACATTGCTAACAACCCAGAGATACTGTGACCTGATATGGGTGCTCCTCCCAGCAGAAATGTCTTTGGAGCCTCTTTGGAGAAAAAATTTACATGGCTCTGACAGATGTTGAGGGATGTCAGAGAAGTCAATAGAGAAGCACTTATTGAATTTCTGCTATGTCCCCAGGCCCTATAGTAGGGAGTTGAGGACAAAAAAAGCATGAATGAAACAATCCCTATCCTCAAGGAGTTTATATTCTATCATGAGAAAAAATAAATATACTTAGAGACAATAAAAGCATGTATAAAATACTTCTAAGGTAGTTGTAGGAAAGGAAGGTGAGAAGGAAAGGCTCAGTGATGTGCTGGAAAATGTTTAACAACCAGCTCTCTTGGTGATGGGGGCGGGGAGAGGATTATATCTGTAACAACACTTTTAATTTTAATCTGCACCATTGACATTTTCCTCTATCATTTTGTTAAGCGCAGAGTGGACAATCAACAAAACAATAAATCAAATCCTTATTTGTAGCATTAGCTGATTTCTGGGGTGCCAATATTCATGCTGAAAATTAAATAGTTGGTACTGATGAACCAAATCAATCTGGCTCCAATAGACCCCAGGAAGGCTTCAAATAGAAGCAATGATGTTAAGGATTCTAAAGGGAAAAGCAAAAGCATACATTCCAGGTTTGGTGGTAGAGAAAGAAGAAATGCCAAAAGAATGTCCACAAGGATACTTCATGCATATCATATTAAAGGATCTAAGAGGGTCATTGTATTTTGTTTCACTTCAAAGGATATCAATTCTTAATATTTATAATGTAAGAGAGAAATTTCTGTTCCAATATTAGGCAATAAGGCTAAAATTATCTGAGCAATATAAGTTGAATTATAATAAAGATGCTAATAAAAGAAGCAATGTGGGGTAGAGGATAGAGAACAGACTTCAAAAATCAAAGCTGATTTCTTATCACCTTAAATACCAATTGACTCTATGATTCTGGACAAACCATTTAACCTTTAACCCAGACAATATTAATAACGTTGATCTAGATTGGGAGAAGAGATTTGCCCATTGTATTTTCCTATGCTCATCAAATTACAGGTATAGTTTCTCCCTTCTCCAACCCCCCCTCAAATGATGATAATACATTGAAACTTTCTATTTTTCTATAGAGCAGAATTCAGTATGAAATAATTCCTTCTTGTACCCCCACTGAGAAATATTTAGTTACAAATGTGAGGAGACAACAAGGTAGTCAGGGTTCTGTTTGTTTGAGGGGTTTGGGGAGATTTTTTTTCCAGGTCAAAATAAACAACAAAGAAATAGTTCCACTGCCAACATATATGTATAATAGCACCTTACCCCCTTTTATTATGGCTCAAATTTATTTCTGTGCTGTCAGAAGAAATTTTATCTAATCCTAAATTAGATAGTTGTCTGGAAGAGAAAAGTATGACAGTCAAACTGTCATATCAAAGTTCAAAATAAAAGACAATATTAGTGTGAGGCCACTCTTTCTGTCTTTTTTTTTTTTTTTTTTGGCTGGTTATGGTGATTGTGACTAAAGGGATCTCAGCCTGGCCTTATCAAAGAAAAGTACTAGATTCTACACCAAAAAAATACTGAACCTAAGTTAGCTAGTAAATGTCCCTAAAATGATAAAGTCCAGAAGCTGTTTTTAGGAATGATGTCCAGCAGAGACTACATGCCCATCACTCACCATGAGACCACTGGGGATCCATTGAACGTTATGGTCAGCAGAGATTCCACACTCAGCAGAGAATTGACCCAGTAGAATAACAAAATAAAATGACCAGAATACATCTGTGATGGGTGTAGTTCCTTATGCATTCCCTTCATGCATGATCTTTCTCCCCACATTGATTATATATGCATTTTGGGGGAAAGTACCATAGTTTTATGGGAGAAATTCTTTGCATATATTTTGAATGTACATATCTGTGTGCACGTTATCTCATGGAATGTAAATTTCTTGGAACAGAGCTATTTCATTTTTGTCTTGGAGCTCTAGTACTTAGCACAATATCTGATACTTGGTAGGTCAAATTAAGTCAAAAAGAAGTTCAAGCATTTCATTGTGCCAAGAACTGTGTCAAGTGTTGGGTATACAGAGAAAGAAAAAAACTATTCCCTACTCTCAGTGAGCTCATCCAAACACAGATAGAGATAGATAGATAGATAGATAGATAGATAGATAGATAGATAGATAGATAGATAGATAGATATAGATAGATATAAAGGAGGGTCAGGAAAAGTATCTTCTAGAAGGTAGGATTCTATCTGAGACTTGAAGGTAGTCAGGAGGTAGAAATAAGGGAGAGAATTCCAGGTATGGCACACAGTCAATGAGATGAAATATCTCATTCCAGAAATAGCTAGGAGGCCAGTATCACTGAAATGCTGAGCATATGTAAAGGAGTAAGGTGTGAAAAGAATGGAAAGACAGAGCAAGGCTAAGTTAAGAACTTTCAAAGTCAAATGGAGGATTTTATATTTGATTCTGGATATAATAGAGATCCACTGGAGCTTATTGAATTGGGGCAGGGATGGGATGGGGTAAACTGGAATGGGGAGAGACTTGAGGCAAGGAGACCAACTAGTGAGTTATTGCAGTAGTCCTGGTGCAAGGTGATTACAGCCTGCTTGAGGGCCATCTCCAGCCATCCTGATCCATATTTGCCCACTGGACCAGATGGCTCCGAAGGAGAAGATGACATTGCTGGTGACATTGCATAGCAATCCCTCCCTGAAATCGAGTTCAAGTGCTTGTCATGGCATCATTTCCCTGATGTCATGGTCTTCTTCAAGAACAAAAGACAAACAGCCTGCATGGGCAGGGGGGGGGGGGGAGAACAAAACCATGAGTGTTCTCACCTATAAAGCCCTGCAACTTCATGAACCCTAAGGGCAGCATTATGACAACTCAACTGAGTTACTAATTAGACTGATAATTAGAATAATAATAATAATACTAACAATGATAATAATTAACAATAAAACATAAACCTTCTAATTACCAACTGGCTTCCCTCCAAAGGGGCCAGATTGCTTCATGACCATTTTCTTTCCAGTCACAGATGGGCTTCTCCTGCAATTTAATACCTAGGTTCTCTAGGATAAGGAGCTGCTTTCTCCAAAGCAGGAAATCATAATGAAAAAGAGTCTAATAGCTGAGTGATCTCAGGGCTCCTCTGGACCAACCCATACCTAAACAGAAATTCTTTCTATAATGTTCTCACTTACACTGGTGACCACCTGCAGTGAGGCACGCAATAGCTCCCAAAACATCCCATTGCTTTTGGACAGACCCTCATTTTTAAGAAATTGTTCCTTAGATAAGTCTGAAACCTGCCTTCTCTGATAGCCATTCAAATATCTACTCAAACTAGTTCTTGTGACTCCCCTGAGCTTTTTCTTTTCTATGCTAAATATCTACAGGTTAATACAGGTCCTCATATGGCAAGGGATCAGGAACTCTCAAAATGCTAGTGGTTCACTTTTGGCTATCCCTGGTTTAAGTCTTTCCTATGCTGTTAGTATCTAGAAGCAAACATAGTACATTAAGTCTGGTCAAGTGAAGAAGGTGGAACAAGACTATTCTCTTTTCTAGGAAGCTGCTGATCTCATAATGCAGACTGAGTTTGTATCAACACACACACACATGTGTGTGTGTGTGTGTGTGCGTGTGTTTCCTGTCAGCTACTGATTCAAATTGAGTTTGCAGTCCACTAAAATCTCTGTAATTTTTTTCAGATGAACTACCTTCAAAATATGTGTCCCATCACTTGTAATGTGGAAACTGATTTTTTTAACCCAAATGCTAGACTTCAAATATATATTCCTATTAAAAATTTCCAATTAGATTGTAAAGTCCTTGAGGACAGGAATTGAAATCTAATTTTTTTTTTGTATCTCTCTCAGTCTTGAAGAAGGCACACAGATGCTCAGTAGCTGCTAATTTCATTAGATTTCATTTGCTGGAAGGAGATTCATTTTCCTTCCATGGTGTGAAGCAAGGTAAGAAATTAGACACTGTTCCACCACTTGGAGAACCCTTTTGGGATGTACCAGAAAAGCATAGAGAGGAGTATAGCAAAGCTGGTGTCTTTTATTTGTGAACTGTTTTCTTTTGCTTTCTCTCTAAAATTTAATTATAAAGGAAAAAAACAAGAAAACAGTTTCACAAGTGTTACCGATGTGTAATAATTAAGAGGAAAATTAAATGATATAAATTACTGCAATTAATGGTAGAGGCTCAAATGTTGGAATGTTGTCATTATCTAAGTGGAAGAGACAGAGGTGGATTAGCATGAATGGATTGCATAGCCATTCACTCTCCTACCTTAGAAGGCATTCAGAATATGAGAGGCATTTGAAAATGTGTGTGGAAATCCAGCCCACTGGGTTCTCCATTCTCTAGCAAGAGGATAGTATGAAGAACCTGACTTTTTCTTTTGGGAAAGACTTATCAGCTACATGCAATATAGTTTTGTATTAGAGTCAGATTGCCTGGGGTTAATGTGGCACTTGCTACTAACCCTGGAGATAACTTGCAAGGTTTAGGATTTTGTAGGGAAAAGATTCAGTTGGTTTTGGTCTAGACAGCTTTGTGGAAATAAAACCTCATCTCTTTTTTTTTTTAGATTTTTTCAAGGTAACGGGGTTAAGTGTCTTGCCCAAGGCCACACAGCTAGGTAATTATTAAGTGTCTGAGGCCAGATTGGAACCCAGGTACTCCTGACTCCAAGGCCAGTGCTCTATCCACTGTGCCACCTAGCCGCCCCCTCCTCACCTCTTAAGAAAGCTTATATATGCCTCACCATTAGGAATATATTCCTTAAAATCATTTGGGATATCAATCTTCCTATGGTCCAAGATCTTATTTGTTGCACAAGGTCCCCAAGGTTCAAATGTCCCATCTCATCAAAAAGTTCATACCTTCATGATACAATGTTCTAGGCACTATATGCTAACGAGACAAAGAAATGAGGAAACAATCTGTGTATTCTAACAACTTTGCTTCTCTAATAGTGACTTTCTTGAAATAAAAAGTCTTTTCAATGAAAGGTAATCCCAAGGAAAGATGAGGAGTAAGAACCACAAGTATGATGAGAAAATGTATAGCATTCGGGGTCTTAAGGCTGAAAGAGTAGATTGGGAAAAGGCCTTGATTATCAATTGAAAAACAGTGAATGTTATTCAAAACATTGAAGGTGTTTTAAACAAGGAAATGAGAGGACAAGATCTATACTCTAACAGGCTAGAAAGATAGGGAGGGAGATTATGAAGAGGAAAACTTGTTTGGAGACTTGAAATAGTTCAGGTAAGGATTAGCAAGGTAGAAGTAGGGAAATAGAAAGAAAAGAGAGAGATGGAGGAAACTTCAGCAGAAGTGAGGAACAGAAACCCTCAGGCCAATCACTCTTCAAGTTCTTTATGGCAGTATAAAATGAAGCAATATGGACCTCAAGTCTCGTGCTGAAAACAAACCAGTCTACAAGCTCATTTCCTTGTGGAAAGCTGCAACTTCCTTTTCTTCCTCATTAAGATTATTGTGTTGTTGTTTTTGTCTGGTTTCCATAACCTCCTCTGTTATTCCAGTTTTCTACCCTACAATCAGCAGAAAGCCACCTACACACAATAGTCTGATCAGATTTTGAAGGGGAAAAAACTGGAACCTTTCTTTGAACTTGAAGATCTATATCAATCATAAAAATCCTGATCAATTCTTCTATGAATATCCAATCACCTTATAGCAAGAATAGCAATAGATAACAATTATCAAATGCCTACTATAGATAGGGCACTTTGCCGGGTGCTGAGGACTAAAAGTAGATGTAAGACAGACCGTATTCTTAAGAACCTTTCAATGAGGGAGAGGGTGGTGAAACAAGATGGCAAAGAATAAGCAGCAACTTCCTTAAGCTCTCCCCAAAGCCCCCCCCCCATAAACACCTTTAAATCATGCCATAAAACAATTTCTGGAATAGCAGTACCCACAAAAGGATGGGATAAAATAATTTTCCAGCCAAAGTCAACTTGGAAGGCAGGGCCTGTCACATTTGGATGAGAGTGGAGCACAGACCAGAACAGGCTATACCAGCACAGACCCAGCCCCAGAAAACCAGGGAGTTGGTCTTGGGAGCCATTGAAGCAGCAGCAGAAGCTCCTTCTGGAGCTTTCAGCCCACAGATGGTAAGGGAGTCAGATAACTGATCAGAAGGAGATTACAAGGGTCTCTTACTAACACTTTGCCCATACTTGGGTCTGGATTACAGTCCTGGGTGGCAGTCCCAGGGTGAGGAGGAGGAGTAGCTTACCAGAGCTGTCAGCCACCCATGGAGTAGGGACTTCTCTTCATGATACAGGGCAGAAATGAGAACTTTGACAGACAGACCAGAGTACAAGCCAGGAGAACAGTAAACACACTTCTTCTTAGATCATACCTCCTTGGAAGAACTGAAAACTTATAGGTCTCCAGAGGTATCTCTGAAAATAGTGGTATAAAACTCCTAAAACTTGGATCAGTATGCCCTTCTCCCTGGAAGCAGAATCCTACTTTAACAAAGAATTAAAAGTCAAGAAATAGGCTGGGGAAATGAGCAAATAACAGAAAAAAAATTCTGATCATAGGAAGTTATTATGGTGACAAGAATGATAACACACGTTCAGAAGAAGTGTATTTGGATATAAGAAGTCTCCAAGCAAAACATTATTTGGTCTCAGGTCATGGAAGAGCTAAAAAGCATTTGAAATTCAAGTAGGAGAAGTAGAGGAATAATTGGGAAGAGAAATGAAAGTGATGCAAGAAAATCATGAATCAACAGTTTGATAAAGGAGACACAAAAAATACTGAAGAAAACAACATCTTTAAAAAGACTAGACCAAATGTTAAAAGAGGTACAAAAAGCCAAAGAGGAGAATGCCCTAAAAAGTAAAATTGATTAAATTGAAAAAAAAAGAGACAAAAATTCCCTGAAGGAATAAAGTCCTTTGAAATTATAATTAACCAAATGGAAAAGAAAGTAAATGATGACTCAGAAATAATTCCTTAAAAATTATAATTGAGCAAGTTAATGACTTCTATAAGAAACAAAAAAAAACCCACTAAAACAAAACCAAAAGAATGAAAAATAGAAGACAATGTGAAATATCTCATTGGAAGAACAACTGACCTGGAAAATAGATTGAGGAGAAAGAATATAAAAAATTTTGAACTACCAAAAACCCAGGCATCATCTTTCAAGAAAATATCAAGGAAAACTACCTTGATATTCTAGAATCAGAGGGTCAGATAGAAATTAAAGAATCTACTGATCACTTCTTGAAAAAACTCCCAAAATGAAAACTTCCAGAAACATTTCAGCCAAATTCTTCCAGAGTTCCCAGGTAAAGAGAAAAATATTGTAAGCAACCATAAAGAAACAATACAAATGTAGTAGAGCCACAGTAAGGATAACACAAAATAGGGGTGGCTAGGTGGCGCAGTGGATAGAGCACTGGCCCTGGAATGAGGAGTACCTGAGTTCAAATCCGGTCTCAGACACTTAATAACTACCTAGCTATGTGGCCTTGGTCAAGCCACTTAACCCCATTGCCTTGAAAAAACTAAAAAAAAAAAAGAATAACACAAAAATTTAGTAGCTTCTACTTTAAAGAATTGAAGGGTTTGGAATATGATATTCCAGAGGACAAAGGAGCTAGGATTACTACCAAGAATCACCTACTCAGCAAAACAGCATAATCCTTCTGAGGGAAAAATGAATATTCAATGAAAGAGAATTTTTGAACATTCCTGATGAAAAGACCAGCACTGAATAGAAAAATTGACTTTCAAATACAGGACTTAAGAGAAGCAGATAAAGATAAACAGGAAAGGGAAATCATAAGGGATATAATAAGGTTGAACTGTCTACATTCTTTTATGTGATGATGATATTTCTAACTCCCAAGAACTTTCTCATTATTAGGGCATTTAGGAGTATATATAGAGAGATGATATGCATGTGAATTGAATTTGAAGAGATGATATCTAAAAAACTAAACTCAAGAGATGAGAGAGGAATGTACAGGGAGGAAGAGATAAAATGGGGTAAATTATCTCACATAAAAGAGACAAGAAAAAGCTTTTACAATGGAGGGGAAGTGGGGGAGGTATGAAGAATTGAGTAAACTTTACTCTCATCAGAATTGACTCAAAGAGGGATTAATATATACATTCAGTTTGGTATAGAAATCTAAATTATCCTACAGGAAAATAAGAAGGGAAGAGAAAAAGGAGGGATAGGGTGAAAGGAAAGAGAGATTAACAATTAAGGTAGGGGGAATAAGTTAGAGAGAAATACAGTTAAAATACAGTTAAATAGTAACTGTGGAAAAAAAATTTGAAGAAATGAGCTTAAATAAAATGAAATGAGATCATGAGGTCTCATTTCTCAAATATATAAAGAACTGAGATAAATTTATAAAAATAAGTCATTTTCCAATTATAAATGATAAAAGGATATAAAGTTTTCAGATGAAGTAATCAAAATTACCTATATCTATGTGAAAAAAATTCTCAAACTCATAGATTAAAGAAATGCAAATTAAAACAATTCTGTGGTACTTCCTCTTACCTATTAGATTAACTAATAGAACAAAAACGAAAAATGACAAATGCTAGAGGGAACATGGGAAAATGAGACATTGATGTCCTGTTGGTGGAACTGTGAACTGATTTAACCATTTTGTAAACCGATTTGGAACTATGTCCAAAGGGCTATAAAACCAGGCATACACTTTGGTCTAGCAATACCACTACTAAGTATATATCCCAACAGAGAAAAAAAAAAGAAAAAAGGAAAAGAACTCATAAGTACAAAATATTTATAACAGCTCTTGTCTCAGGAAAAATGAAGTTAAAAAATATGCTTCAATCTAATCAGACACCACCAGTTCTTTCTCTGGGGATAGATAGCATTTCTTATCGTAAGTCCTTCAGAGTTGTTTTGGATTATTGAAATGTTGAGAATACTTAAGTCTTTCACAGCTTATCATCTTATAATATTGCTGTTGCTTTGTACATTTCATTTTAAATCAGTTCACGTACATCTTTCTAGGTTTTTCTGAGATCATCCTGCTCACCATTTTTATAGCACAGTGGTATATATCATAATAATTACATAGCACAATTTATTCAGCCATTCCTCAATTAATAAACATCCCCTCAATTTCCAATTCTTTGCAATCAGAAAAGATCTGTTTTGCATGACTATACATGTATAACTTATATTGGATTGCTTGCCTTCTCAATGAATAGGCTGGTGGGAGGGGGAGGCAGAGAGAGAATGTGGAACTCAAGGTTTAAAAACAAATGTTAAAAAGTTTATATGTAAACTGGGGGAAAATAAAATAGCAAATAATTTTTTAAAAAAAAGAATCTTACAATCTTATGGGGGTGGAGAAGAAAAATGTACTAATAAGATGGCATAGAGGAGGATATACTCAATTCAAAGGAGAGATGCAGGCAAATTCTATAAGAAATTGAGGGCACTATCAAGTAGTGCCTAAACCTCAAATGCAGTTAATAGATATGGTTTTCTTTAAATTTCCCTTGAAAATTAGCCACCAGGATAACAAAAAAGAAGAAAAAGACTAAAGACCTTGCTCTAATGAATGAGGTATTTTGTAGTAACATGTATTATGTTCCTCATTCCTCAGGCATATGGATTGTTCAAGGAGGATTAGCACCTCAGGTGTGAAATTCTGATGAGCCCTTTTCAGGGCTGCTCATCTGCCTTTAGTATCAGCTTTCAACCAACTCTCACCTGTACCTCCAAGAAACTGTAGTATGCAGAGTAGTCACAACTCAGCAAACAGTCTCAGTCAATGGACTAAACCAGATTGAGGGTAACCAGCAGTCTCAAATTTTGGTTGGCGACTTAGGGTTACATCTGCCCCAAGCATGTGAAAATTTTCCCCAATGGAAGGGGCAGATGAGAACAGGAGCTATAATGTTGGAGTTTAGTCAGACGTTGAAGATTCTGAACACTAACTGACAAAAATACATGTGGGTGTGCCTGTGGACAGTTTTTTTCTGTGATTACTCTTTTGGGCAACTTGACACATCAGATGTAGGAGGTAGTTATCTGTAAGAATCATTGTGGGCAGGTTCTCATAATTAGCATAAGAATAATATACAATCTTAAGAGGCAGCAGTTACCACAAAATCTATATACAGTTCGAGCATTAAGAAGGTTTTCGAAAATGATGTTGGTAGAAATGACTGTTAAGGTCATTCAAGCAAAAGGAAAAAGGTCATCCAAAAATGATCAAAAGAAGAGAAAAATAGTGGTAATTTGGTGATGATCCAGGGATAAAGAAATAGTTGGCTGCATTTAGTAAATACAACATAAATAGAAGACTTTCAACTGCCAGTGTTCTTCTCCCAGGCTACCTTGCATTTAACTAATTTGTTTATATACATTCACCTCATATTTATTCTGCAAATATCTTTATGTGTATTTGTTGTCTCATTCATTAGAATTTGAACTTCCTGGGATTAGGGATTGTTTCATTCTTTTTTTTAAAACTATTTCCTCATTTTGTTCAGGTTTGATATTGATCAGTATGGAAGCCTTTACCTGCTCCATTTCTGACATTGTCTAGTTTGTCCCTCTTACAACCTGATAGCCCCTGAGTCTCTGAGACTCCCCATAGATCTCTCAAAGAGGAATTGGTTGCTGAAAAAGAGATGATGACAATTTTGGGGAATGATAATTCTATCTTGTAACTGGAGATCAAGGAAAAGAGAAAAGTAGATAAAATCTAAAATACCCTAGACAAGGAGAGAATTTTAAAAAGTCTAAGGGACAGAGAACTAAGATTCCTTGGTCTAAAACTTTACAACTCCCCAAAGAGGAGAAGATAGAAATGAAAAATGATTACAAGAAGAAGGATAGGAACAAGATATCCTAAGAGACAACTTTATCAAATCAAATTTTAAAGAAAGAAATCAGAGTATTTAATCAAAGAAGTCTATGAAAGGATAGAATATTATCAGAATTATTAAAGTTCACAGTAGACTAATTCTAGCTGTAGAAGTTAAGGGCAACAAAACAGGGTTTGGGGTTTTTTGCTCAGTTTCTTGTTTTTGCTTTTTTTAAAGCTAAAGCTAAAGATCAAAGAATTAATAGGGTTATTTCTTGGGATGCTGATTAATTATAATCAGTGATGGAGAGAAGGTAGAACTGCCTGGATATAATTTTGATTATGCTTTCTTTTTTTCAGGGACAAAGATCTTTGACTAGGAAAGTTAAAATTAAAAAATGACTAACAGGGAGTTGAAACACAGAGTAAATAAGGAAATGTTCAAAAAACACATAGTCCCCTCAAAGAGTTCAAATCCAAGTTTAAAGAGTTCAAGGTCAAGTTCAAAGAATTGACTCAAAGCTGAAACTAGCTATATCTCAAAAGTATGAAAGCAATGGCAGATAGGGATACTAAACTATTCAGTGATCTTTGAAAGATTTTGGAGAAAAAAAAGAAAAAGAAAGAAAGAAAGAAAGAGAAAAAAAGAAAGAAAGAAAGAAGGAAGGAAGGAAGGAGAGAGAGAGAGAAAGAAAGAAAGAAAGAATGAAAGAAAAAAAGAAAGAAAGAAAGAAAGAAAGACAGACAGACAGACAGACAGACAGACAGAAAGAAAGAAAGAAAGAAAGAAAGAAAGAAAGAAAGAGAAAGAAAGAAATGAATCTTGGAGAGCATGAGAGTTGCTGGAAAATTGTAGAAGGGCAAAGAGGAACAAGTATATATCCCTTAAATAATAAGCCATAAATTTGACTTTAATTCATATCAAAATCCTACTACAGTATTAAAAGACTGTTGGGTAAGTACTTAGAAAAAGAAGCAGTGATCACTAAAAGCCAGCATGGGCTCATCAAGAAATTATACCAGACTAACCTCATTTTTTTCAACCAAAGTAACTAAATAAAAGTTTTTCCAGTGTTGCATTGCTGAGAGATGGAATGCTAAAAATTACCGAAGAATTTAAATTAATTAGAGTACAATGAAAAGCTAAATTGTGGACCTAAATAGACTATCACATTATAAGCAGGGAATTACAAAAGCAAAGTGGAATAAAAGACATCATACAAAGAAATGTATGTAGAAAAAAAGGATGGCCTAATGATGTGATGAGATCAAGGAATTAACAATGGATAGCATGCATATGCCATAATTGTCATCAAAATCTCAGGATAAATGGAGGAAGGTCCCAAATATGTTGAGTATGCAGTCATGGGAAACTTATGGGAGAACACTGATGAGTATCAGGGGATGGATTGATGTGAATGATAACCCACATCTATGGAGAGAAAATTCACATATGTGAGAATTTCAATTCATTTTTAAATATTTTACTTTTTCCAAATACCTAGTGAAAATTTTTAACATTTAAAAAAATGTTTTGAGTTCCAAATGTTTGATATAGGTTAAGCATGTAGAAAACAGGAAAAAAAGACCACAAAAAAATAGTTAACAAAAAAGTATAGTTCAATCCATAGTTTGATCTGTATTTGGAATCCCTCAAGTATGTGTCTGAAAGTAAATAGCATTTTTCATCATGATTCCTTTGGGATGTTCTTAGTTCATTGTCTTGATGAAAATAGCTAAGTTATTCCACAGATGATCATCAAAAAATATTGCTATTATGTATAATTCTTTCTTGGTTCTGTTCATTTCACTTTACTACAATTCGTGAAAGTCTTTCTGTGCTTTTCTGAAAGAATCTTACTTGTGATTTCTTATAGTACAATAGTATTTCTTCATAATCATAGACCGCAACTTATTCAGTCATTGACCAATATTACTCTATCACATTGGCTCCTTCATCTTTTGTACAAGCTGCCAACTTCCCCCTTGTGAGTTGAGTGTTGGCCTTTTAAGGCTATTATAACAAAAACTAACCACTATCCATAGAAATTAAACAGAAATTCCACAGATTCAACTTATCCCACCTCATGAGTACTTTGGAAGTCTGACTTTGTGTTCTTCATTCTGTGTCAGTGACTGGTAAAAGCCTGTCCTCCCTGCCTGCATTTCATTTTGGCAGAGACAGAGTCAGTCATAGAAGAAGAGTAGACATGAGTAAACTGTGATCTGAATCATGAATATCATTGCATTTTCTTTCCCCCTTCAAGCAGACCTATTTTTTAAACATCACTATTGTTGACAAGGGCACCATCATCTTCTAAGTTACCCACATTTCTGCAACTTTGATGTCATCTTTAACTCCTCATCTCTCTCTCCCCCCATATCCACATATTTAATTAGCTGGCAAATCTTTTTGATTCAGCATCTAGCTGTCTCATGTCTTTCCCCTGCTCTCCACTCACAAAGCCACTGCCCTAGAATGGACCTTCATAAACTCTCACTAGGACAATTGCAATATCTTTCTAATTAATTGGTCTTCATGCCTCTTTTCTCCCCATTCCAACCCATTATCCGCATGGTTGCCAAAATACTTTTCCTATGACCAGGTCATTTTCCTATTCAATAAATTCCAGTGACATCCTTTTGATCCTAGACTCAAATATTTCATTTTTCTCTCTCATCCTTTGAAGATGCCATTTGTATGTTTTATAATTTATATAATTACTGATATAGTAACACATACACACACACACACACACAGATATATATATAATTTATAAATAAGTAAATATATCCATATTGGGTGTGCATGCTTAATTTTTTTTCTAATATGAATATGTAGTCAAAAAAGTTTGGAAACTAGTGTTCTAGAGCAGCAATTCTCAAAGTGTGGTTCTGAAACCCCTGGAACCCTGGGACCAAGACCCTTTTAGGGATCTGCAAGGTCAAAATTTTTTTCATAATAATACTCATATTATTTCCACATTAAAATTCTCACCTGGGGGGATTTGCATGAACTGATGCAGAGGGAGATGAGCAGAACCAGAAAAACATCACCCTAACAGCAACATGGGGGGCGATGATCAACCTTGATGGACTTACTCATGCCACCAGTGCAACAATCAGGGACAATTTTGAGGCTGTCCACAATGGAGAATACCATCTGTATCCAGAGAAAGAACTGCGGAGTTTGAACAAAGACCAAGGACTATTACCTTTAATTTAGGAAAAAAAAAAAAAACATAACTGAAATCTTATTGTCTGATCTTGCTATCTCTTATACTTTATATTTCTTCCTTAAGAATATGATTTCTCTCATCACATTCAATTTGGATCAATGTATACCATGGAAACAATGTAAAGACTGGCAAGTTGCTTTCTGTGGGGGAGTGGGGGGAGGGAAGTAAGATTAGGGGAAAAATTGTAAAACTCAAAATAAATAAAATCTTTATAATTAAAAAAAATTCTCCACCCTTTTCCAAATACATATGTGAGGCTGGATTTTCTTCAATATTCAACAGAGAAAGGAAATAAAAATAATCATTTTTGTAATACCTACTAAGAGTAAAGTACTGTGCTCAATGCTTTATAAATATTATCTCCTTTGGTCTTCACAAATCCTTTGAGGGAGGTGCTGTTATGTTTATTTTACAAATGTGGTAACTGAGGCAAGCAGAGGTTGAGTTATTTGCCAGGGTCACAGCTAGTAAGGGTCTGGGGTCATATTTTTCTTTCTGACAATAGCCCAGAACTCTAAACACTTAGTTCCCCGGCAGAAACAATATATCACAACAGATTGAATGCAGAAGCAGATCTGAGAATCCATCTGCCTTCTATTAAAGCAGATAAAAAAAAAAGAAATTTGCAAAATAGGTAAAATAGCACCACTTTCACTTAATTTTGTTTTGAAAAAATGTTTTTTATATTTAATCAGTCAATAACCATTTATGAAGTATCTACTATGTTCTAGATATTGTGCTAAGAGCTGAAGGCAGAAAAATAGGCAAGAACAGTCCTTGCCTTCAAGGAACTTGCAGTTTAATCAGGGAGACAAGATGTAAACAAATAAATACATGCAAGTTATGTACAATATAAACAATAGGTTTGTTTATACCAATATTTCATTATATTATTATACAATTTGAATTATACATTTATAAATATTATTTATAATATTAATAAATAAGTGAATATTCAATAAATAAATGAAAGAGGGAAGGCATTGGAATTAAGAGGGGTTGGCAAAGATTTCTTGCAGAATGTACTTTAATTCAAACCTAAAGGGAGCCAGGAAGGTGATGACCTTAGTTAGAATGGAGGAGGGCCAGAATTCTAGGTATGGGGGATAACCAGAGAAAATACTCAGAGTAAAACGATGGCATGTCTTGTTTGTCAAACAGCCAGGAGACCAGTGCCATTGGATCAAAGAGTATCTGTGGGGGAATAAGGAGTAAGACTGGGTCTGAATCCTGAAGAGATCATGCTAAGGGGTAAAAATCCCACATAAACAAAAATAATCATAGCCACTCTTTTTGTAGTGGCAAAGAATTACAAATTGAGGGAATGCCCATCAACTGAGGAATGACTGAACAAACTGTGGCATATATATGTGATGGAACATTATTGTTCTCTAAGAAATCATAAAGGACAAGATTTCAGAAAAACCTGGAAAAAACTTGCATGAATTGACGGTAAATGAAATGATCAGAATTAGAAGAATTTTATGCACACTAATAGCAATTTTGGATAATGATCAACCATGATGGACTTGTTCATTTCAGCAGCACAATAGTCAAAGAAAATTTTAAGGGACTTGTGATAGAAAATACCATTTGTATTCAGAGAAGAAACTGTGGAGCTTAAATGAAGACCAAAGCTTATATCTTCAATTTTTAAAAGTTGTCTTATGTATATCATTTTTTCCCTCTCTAATGTTTTTTTTTCTTCCATTTGGTTCTGAGTCTTCTCTCGCAACATGATCAATATGGATCTATGTTTAGCATGGTTATAAATGTAGGGCCTATATCAGATTACTTTCTTGGCGGGGGGAGGAAAGTGAAGAAGGAAGAAAGATGTTAAACTCAAAATCTTGCACAAAAAATGATTGGTAAAAACTACCATTGCATGTAGTTGGAAAAAGCAAATAAATATTTTAATTAAAAAAAAGAAAACTTTTTTTAAAAAGGGTACAAAAAAGTCCTGAGATAAAACCGCATATAGCCTCTGACCTAGAGGACGAAATTAGTAACAAAAGGAAGAGAGGCAGATTTTAGCTCAGTGGGTTTTTTTTCTTTTTAAAGATTTTTATTTATTTTGAGTTTTACATTTTTCCCCTAAGCTTACTTTCCTCCCCCCCCACCCTACCCCCACAGAAGGCAATTTGCCAGTTTTTACATTGTTTCCATGGTATACATTGATCCAAATTGAATGTGATGAAAGAGAAATCATATCCTTAAGGAAGAAACATAAAGTATAAGAGATAGCAAGATCAGACAATAAGATTTCAGTTATGGTTTTTTTCCCTAAATTAAAGGTAATAGTCCTTGGTCTTTGTTCAAACTCCACAGTTCTTTCTCTGGATACAGATGATATTCTCCATCGCAGACAGCCCAAATTTGTCCCTGATTGTTGCACTGATGGAATGAGCGAGTTCATCAAGGTTGAACATCACCCCCATGTTGCTGTTAGGGTGTACAGTGTTCTTCTGGTTCTACTTATCTCCCTCTGCATCAGTTCATGCAAATCCCTCCAGGCTTCCCTAAATTCCCATCCCTCCTGATTTCTAATAGAACAATAGCATTCCATGACATACATATACCACAATTTGCTAAGCTGTTCCCTAACTGAAGGACATTTACTTGATATCCAATTCTTTGCCTCCATAAACAGGGCTGCTATGAATATTTTTGTATAAGTGATGTTTTTTAGCTCAGTGTTAAAGAAGTCTTCCTAACAACGAGAGCTTTCCTTCAGTGGAATTCGCAGCTGCAGGAGCAAATGGGTTTCTCTCACTAAGGGCTTCTAAGAAGTCATTGAATGACCAGTTCGATGTTGGTTAAGGGATTATATGTCAGGAACCAACTGATCATAAAATTTTGTAAATGTAAGTTCATTATGAATGGAGACTTTTATTCTTTCTTATTTTATCCCTAGAACCATGCACAATACCTGCTACATAATAAGAGTTTATTGATTTATTGGTAACATTGCAACTTACTACCTATGCAGTATTGGGCAGCTCGCTTCATCTTTCTGAACATCCGTTTCCCCAACCACAAAATCAAGGCATTAGATGATCTCCCTCAGCTCTAAATTCTTTGATATTCTGATCTAATCCAAGTTTAATCTAGTGTCCCTGAGCTTTGATCGGGTCGATAAATCTCAGTACTTAACTGTTCTAGTTCCTGTGGAATAATGAATCAGCAGAACAGACATATGGGTGTCTCAGGTGTTTTGTGGGGTAATGGAATTAAGTGACTAGTTAGTCACATAGTAAGTACCAAGTGTCAAAGGCTGGATTTGAACTCAGGTCCTCCTGACTCTAGGGTCAGTGCTCTATCCACTGCATCAACCTATATACTTTTTAAAAAATTTATTTATTTTGAATTTTACAATTTTTCCCCTAATTTTGCTTCCCTCCCCCCCCACAGAAGGCAGTCTGTTAGTCTTTACATTGTTTCCATGCTATACATTGATCTAAGTTGAATGTGATGAGAGAGAAATCATATCCTTAAGGAAAAAAATAAAGTATAAGAGAGCAAAATTACAATATATACTTTCTTAAAATTTTTCATTGTGTAGATTAATTTTTAAATTTCAGAACTGCTGAGGTCAGTGGTATTTTTGGTTTATTAGACTGCCTAAAATTTTATTTGCTTCAAGAGAAAACTGGGCAACAAAATAAAGTGATGTATTGATTTCCTTCCAGGGACCAAAGCACCAAAAGTGAGGTCCTACTGTCCCTGAAGCATGGCTTGCAATGACACAGCTGAGTTAGATGGGGCTGGTACAGAGGACAGAAGGTAGAAAGCCTCCTTCTAAGACCAGGAATGAATCTGGGCAATGGCATCACTCTATGGGTGGTGTTGATTAAAGTTTCCAAGCAGTGGAGGTGGCAGGATAAAGCAGAACTAGGCAACATATGTATATAGACAGATGTTTACAAAAACATAAGCATAGCAGAATAACCACAAAGATAGGAGTGATGCACTAAACCAGAAACACAGGTGAAAGAGACAGTTTGGTGCAATGGAAAGATCAGAGGAATGAAAACAAAAGACCTGGACTTGAATCCAGGCTCTACCACTCTGATCCATCAAACAAACTAATTAAACATTTACTATCTGGCAGGCACTATGTGAGACCAAGACATTCCCTGTCCTCAAGGGGCTTATAATCTAATTGTTAAACATTTGACATTAGGGAGGTCACTTCATCACTTAGTGCTTCAGTTTTCTATTCTGTAAAATTCAAACACTGTACTAGATTTAAACCAATGTTTATTAAGAGCCTAAAATATGCTAGACCCTATACTATGCCCTAGAGAAAAAAAAAAAAGTAGACCCTGCCCTCCAGGAGTTTACAATTTACTGGGAGATACCTAATTATACAAAAAAAATGTAAATGAACACAAAATACAAAGCAGTATAAAATGTTTTAAGAGGAAGTAGGGCTTTCAAAGGGGAGGTTCATGGGGCAACTAGGTGGCATAGTGGATAAAGCACTGGCCTTGTAGTCAGGAGTGCCTGGGTTCAGATCTGGTCTCAGACACTTGGTAATTGCCTAGTTGTGTGGCCTTGGGCAAGCCACTTAACCCCATTTGCCTTGCAAAAAAAAAAAACTATAAAAAAGGGAAGTTCAGGAAAACCCTCTTGCCCAAGGTGGCCCTTGAGATGTATTTTGAAGGAAAATTGATTTTTAAATCCTGTGGTACTAATGATTTCATGACTAGATGATCTAGAAAGTTTCTCTCTTACTGAACTTCCTCCCTACTCTGATATACTAGAAGAGTCCTAATTCCAAAGAAGAAGCTAGTGGGCACCTTTGAAGGCAAGGACTGTCTTTTTCTTCTTTTTGTATCTCCTCAACATTTAGAACAATGCCTGACCCAAATAGCAGGCACTTATTAAATGATTATTGATTGATTGGTCCAAAGTCAGTCGTTTTGGGAGCAGGAGGTGATAAGGTAAATTATTGCATAGCCCAGGCAGGAGTAAGGCCTCTCCTTTTAGGTCATGGGAACTTGTCCTCCAAACATTTCCCTGGGTCATGGAGCTATTGAATTGGACAAATGGCCAGGCTGGCTGAGCATCACCTATGGGTGAGCTGGACTGATCTAAGAGAAAGTACCACTTGATGACTTCAGAAAAACTTGAGAAGATTTGTATGACTGATGCAAGTGAAATGAGAAGAACCAGGAGAACAATTTATACAAAAACAGCACTTTTGTAAAACAAACAAACAAACAACTTTGAAACACTTAAGAATCCTGATTATCACAATGACCAACCATGATTCCAGAGGACTCCTGACGAAACAGGCTACCCACTTCCTCATAGGCAATAGTCTCAGAGTAAGAGATTAAGATGTGCTTTCTTTTGGAGATAGTCAAAGTGAGAATTTATTTTGCTTGTTTGTTAATAGGGGGTTTTATTTTTCTCAGTTTCTCAATGGGGTGGTAGGGGAGGTAGAAGGAAGAGAAACCTGATTTTCTTTTTTTTTTTTTAATTAAAGAAGAACCTCAGAATGAACCCTCTTACTTAGTAACTCCTACACCCAACTACATGCCCAATCTAGGTTGTTTATGGGACCTAGAGAGTGTGAAGCAGAGGGAACTTAGACTCTGACCCGTGAGGGGAAAAGAGGAATAATAGCTAGCTTAACAATTATAATAGTTAACATTTGCATAATACTTAAAGGTTTTGCAAAATGCTCTGCAACCCTGGGATGTAAGTGCCATTATATATTCCCATTTGACAGATGAGGAAACTGAGGAAAACAGAAGTTTATTGACCTGCTTTGGGTAACCTAACTAGAAAGTGCCTGAGGGTGTATTTGAACTCATCTTCCAGACAAAAAAGGTAGAAACCTCCTCTCTGGTGGTGACTACAAGTAGCAGAGATAATAAAACATTCTAGTAGCTGATTGACCTTGGAGATGAGGCTGTGGGTCAGTTTTTCTTCTAATCCCAGTGTCCTACAGACATCTGATAGCAGGAATCTCATTTGGCACAGGCATATTGAGAGATATCCAGGTGGTGCAGTGGACAGGACTTGGAGTTAAGAACATTCCTCTTTGTGAGTTCAAACCTGGCCTTAGCTACTTACTGGTTACATGAACCTGAGCAAGTCACTTAGCCCTGTTTGCCTGTTCCCACAATGCTTAATGAAGAAGGGAGGGTTCCTTCCTGCCAGCAATATGGCTCTTGTTGTCCTGGTGGCACAGAAGCTTCTGAATCTTTTGGTGTTTGCTGCATCTAAGACTTTTCCAGGCACTTGCAAGTCGGTCAAATCAACAGGTCATCTAAATAGCTACAAACCATATTAAATTTCACTGGCCATCTTTCCCTAACAGGTGGAGAAACAGTATTTGCCAATTTGAAGGTGGTTGGTATCACTTGCTAATAGCAGTTCAAACTGATTTTTTTTTTGTATCAAGTTTCTAAATGGAAGTATGATATTGGGTCCCTTTGAAGTTTTAATTCTGGATTCTCATTAAAAAGCAAAATTTGATTTGTTTTATTTCTTAATTACTATGCTTCAGAATTAATTTGCATTTTATGTCCCTCCCCAGTGTGTAGAGCAAGTCTTATGTAGTAGTATCTTGCTGGTATTAATAAATCCTTTTTGTATTAAAAAAAAATTGAGTACTTAAGTGTTAGAAATCTTAAGGCTCTAAAGATCACAAAGAGAAAAACAGAACCAGAGCCTTAGAAGGAAAGAAAGATTCTGAAAACCTGAAATGGGGAGGGAGTACAACCTTGGCTTGGAATACACTAAGCCAAATGCACAGAGGTGGGAAATAGAAAGTCTAGTTCAGGGGATAGCTGGTTGTGTGTAAAGCAAGTAGCCCTAGCCACCTAGCACCCCCTAAATAGGCACCAGGAAATCTACTCTAGTAAGCAGACTGCCCAGAATTTTATTCCTGGGCCACACACACACACACACACACACACACACACACAGGTTATTTCCAGTTCAGTTGAAGCACAAGCAGCAATGCAGTATGAAAGCCAGTATAGAAACTCGAACCCCCCAAACCCCAGCAGGTTCTGCTTTTACAGCTGTCTGAAGGCAGCATCAAAGCAGAAGTGAGACTGGCCTCCTTGACAGTGGGGGTGGCAACAGGTGTTACCCAGCTGCCCCACAAAGCAATCTTCCCATCATTTACTGGTGGTAACAGCCAGGTGTCAAGGAGAGTTGCCTATACATTAGATTTTTCTATTATAAGTATATACACTGATGCCATCACTACTGGCAAAAGTGTTTTTGAATGTGAAAGGTAGAATGGAGAAGTTAGGTGGCCTAGGCAAAACAACTCTGGTCCAGAAATCAGGAAGACTTGAGTTCAAATCTAGCTCAGGCTTCTCTCTGCCTTAATTTTCTCATCTGTAAAAATAGAGATCACCTACTTCCCAGGGTTGTTGTGAGGATCAAATGAAATAATATTTACAAAGTGCTGTGCAAACCTTAAAGCATTACATAGATGCTATTCAATATCATTATTTATTAAGCACCTGTGCTAGGTAGATAAGGAAACAGGTCCTGTTTTTAAGAAGATATAATTTACTGGGGAGGGACAAGGATATAGCATATACTTTGTTATTGATCAGTCATTTTTTCAGGCAGATCCAACTCTTCATGACCCCAACTGGGGTTTTCTTGGCAAAAATACTGTAGTGGTTTTCCATTTCCTTCTCCAGCTCATTTTACAGATGAGGAAACTAAGGCAAACAAGGCTAAGTGACTTACCCAGGATCACTCAGTAAGTTTCTGGGATCAAATTTGAACTCAGGTCTTCCCTTATTCCAGGCCCAGTACTATATCCACTGCTCAACCAAGTTGCACTATAAATGTAAACACAGATTAATAAAATGCCAAGACATAATGTAGTAAGAGTTAGGGATAAGGTAGAGATACAGAGAAAGTTCTGTATACAAATTTAAGGACCCTGAGATAATTTTCAACTGAGAGATCATCTTCTCAGAGAAGACAGCATCTAAGTGGAATCTTGCAAGCTAGATGAAGTCTACGAAAGGCTTCAGAGAAGAGGGAGATTAATCTTGGCATGCAAATGACAGGGCCAAATGCACAGAGGTGGGAAATGACAGGTCAAGTTCAGGGACCAGCCAGTTATTCAGAGAGCAGAAAAAGAAGAGTCAGATAAAATGAGGTTGGAGAGGTAGTAGGAATTAGGACCTTAAATGGAATGCTTAATTAAGAAGCCTCTAGTTAATCCTAGAGGCATCAGGATATAACCAAATAGGCAAGAGATATAGCCAATCTTGAGTTCTCAGAAGGTTACTTTGGTAGTTGTGTGGAGGATGGATTGGAATGAAGGTAAGGCTGGAGGCAGAGTGTAAAGCATGATGATAATTATTTTCTCCTGTTTTTCTCTTCTGCCCAAGAAAGACCCTACCAGCCTTATTATCATTATTCTTAATAATGTCAATTTCCCTATAGAAAGTGCCCCCAAGTTGTCCTGGTAAACCTCCTGGTCCATGTACCTGAAAGTTTTGTCCATTGGGACTTGCTGTAATAATTCACTGCCAAGTTAATAAATAAATCCAATGTTTATTTGACAAGTGGACAATTCAAAAATTAGTCTTTCTTGGCTACCCCAGAGAAGGAGGGAAGAGGGAATGACTTCCCTTCTCACTTTCAAACTAGGTTTTTCAAAGATTTCCTGTTAAGGAAGTAATGAAATTATGATTACCCCCATTTCACCCAAAGGGAGGCAGCTCACAGTCAAACCTGCCCATCTGATGTGTTTGTCCATGTCTTCCCATAGATTCTGCACAGAGAGGGTTCTAAATACACCAGAGGCATGCCTCATTTCTCTTCTTCCTCCTCCTCCTCCTCCTCCTCCTCCTCCTCCTCCTCCTCCTCCTCCTCCTCCTCCTCCGGCAAGGCAATGGGGTTAAGTGACTTGCCTAAGGTCACACAGCTAAGTAAGTATTAAATATCTGAGGTCACATTTGAACTGAGGTCCTCCTGACTCCAGGATCATTGCTCTATCCACTGTACCACCTAGCTGCCTCCTGCCTCACTATTTTTTTTTAAAGAAGGCACCAGTGGAACAAAGAAGCTGTTCAAGAGTTAACTCTCAACTCTCAATCTCCTCCCACTGCATGACTACCTCCAACTCTTTAATTTACAGATTTTTTTTTAAATTGCTAACATGAATTTGGTCCATTCCTCCTGTTAGTCCTTGTCACCTGCTCACTACACTGTAAACTTTTCTGTTGATCTCTGGTTCACATAAACATCACTGGAAGGAGATTGGTATTTTTTTTTAATGATCTTTTGTTACTGGGAGAAACTGAGGGGTCATTCAAAGAACTTGGCAACTTCCCATTTTACAGATCAGACATGGAAATTCAGAGAGGTCAAGAGATTTGTTGCATGACTTGCTCCAGGCCATATTTTTGGAGTCAGGGACTGACCTAGATATCCCACCTCCATTCCAAAACTTTTGAATGGCACTTCTTTGCTTGATGGAAGGTGCCACTCCAGCTCACCAGGGCCTCCTGGTCACTCTGGGCTGGAGGCAGGGATGTTACTGACTGTTGGAATCAGACTGCCTTGGGAACCGAGCCCAGGCAGCCATTCTGGATGAGGCTCCACTGCCGAGGAATTCTTGGGTCTCAGCTCCAGATGCAAACAGTTCCAGAAATTGAAATGACAAGGTTGGAGTGAGGCAACAGCCCAGAGATCCTCTCTCTCTCCCAAACAGTACATGGAGCTTTTAAAACCTCAGTGGGATTTATTAGAGAAGTGCCCATTAGCATCAGCATGTTTGCACTGGTATCATTATTTCCATCATGAACTCCTGCTTTCGGTATGTTTTATAACCCAGCCCTGTGTCTAGTGAGTAGGGAATGCACACCCGTTCTCCAATTTTAATACATGGGCAGGGGAATAACTGCACAGAAACGTACATATACATCTACATAAACATGTAGACTTGCATCTATATACACAGACCACACATACACACA
This sequence comes from Macrotis lagotis, assembly GCF_037893015.1. Taxonomy (NCBI): domain Eukaryota; kingdom Metazoa; phylum Chordata; class Mammalia; order Peramelemorphia; family Peramelidae; genus Macrotis; species Macrotis lagotis. Next base: position 260,690,467 of record NC_133666.1, read on the forward strand.
CACACACACACACACACACACACACACACACATATATTTATAAAATGGCCTATAATATTTGTCCTCACCAGAGCTAAAATTGGAGTAATCACATTCGGAGAGTCAGTTGGCAGCTGCTTGGGTCAGAAAGTCTTTTTTCCTCCCCCAGGATTATACAGCAGGTATATTCTGGTCTCTTTTCACCTCCTCCCAAAGCTGCCTGAGGCTGGGGGACTTTGCTCTGAGACAGCAGCTCCTCCATCCCAGGGTATTCTGGGACCCTGCCATCTCTGCTGGCAGGAGGGTACCCATCCACTTAACCAGATTTAAATTAAAGACCAGAATTTGCATTTGGTCCCCTTGGGGGCTGGCTCAGTGACCTAAGCCTCAGGTTTGAAATACCTCAGCTCCGGGGAACTGAAGGTTCCAATCCCAGGAGGATCTCTAGAGCTCTGGCAGCCTTCCGAGACAGATCATTTGAATAAATGCAATTTACTGAACGGAGACCTTTCCAAGGAGCCCTCAGGAAGGAATAGTGTGTTAGGCCTGTGGGGACGTCTTGTTGGGTCAGGGTTTTATAAGGGTTTTCCCAGTGTCCTTGGTCAAATATTGAGCACAAACCTGAAACTTTGAAGGAAACCAAAGAAAGTTCACAAAAACAGCTAACTGACCCCAAAGACCCTCAGATTCTTTATTTTGAATCAAATCCCAATACTTTCCCCCGACCTTTCCAAACCCATTCTAAGACTTCGGGTCTGGAGATTCTCATTTTATCTGGTTTTTGCCTTTACTTTTGGTTTTTCTTTTCCCACAAAAGGCCATTTGTTGAACTGATGAAATCTTAAGACTGGATAATTCCCCTTCACCCGGACTCATCTGCCTACAAGCTGTCCAGACAAATGCTTTGCTTCCAAATGTTATTTACACTGGTATAGTCTAGTTATAAGCATAGCTATTCCTTGAGGGCATACATAAGCTGACTCAGCCAAAGTGAGTCCTCCATTCCACCACCCCGGCTCCAAACTAAACTGCCCTGAACCCTTTATTATATCTCTTTACAGGAAGAGTCAGGCTGAATTTATCTCCAAGCAGCTCTCTCTTTCTCTCTTTCCCCACAGCTTGTAGAATTATAGACTCTTTAGAGCTGGAAGGGACATCAGTGGTCACCTAATCTACCTTCAAAAGAATCCCTTTAGGAACATTTCCAACCAATGATTGTCTGACCTCTCTTGGAAGACCTCACTATGGATTACATCCTACTTTGGGGTGGCTCTAAAGTTAGGAAGGTTTTTGATTTTTGTTTTCCTTTAATCAAGCAAAAATTTGTCTTGGAAACTTCCACCACACTGGTTCAAGTTCTACCCTCTGGAGCTAAGCAGAAAAAATGTTGGATCTCTCTTCATGACAGCCTTTCAAATACCTGTAATATCTACTAGTTTTCTTCCCCATCCCTCAGTCTTTTCTTCTTTGGGCTAAATGTCCACAATTCCTTCAGTTGTCCTCTGACCTGATTTCAAGTTCTTTCACCAACTTGACTGTTCATGTCTTAACAATAATAATAAGTTGGCCTTTGATCTAGAAAAATACCATGATATCAAGTAAATGATATCATGACATGGATGCAATTTGAACTAAAAATGAGGAGGTCTTGTGCAAAAACATCATTCTCAATATCTCTTCTAGGAGCTATCTGAGCACAGTCACAAGCTCCAACCCAATCCATAAGTCCAACAGGTATTTATTTAACAAGCACCTATGCTAAGCTCCAGCTTGTCAATGTCCTTTCAAAAACGAAGAACCTCAAGCTAAACACAACTCTGTGGATAAGGTCTGATCAGTGCAGAGCACAATGGGATTCCTCCTTACTGGCTTTAATTGTAGGATGTGTCTCAATGCATCCTACAATTTAAGCCAGTAAGGAGGAAGTTCCAAGGACCTAGTAAATGGAATCTGTTATGGCAGCTATAGACATAGAACAAGCTTGTGGAAGAACATTACACAGGGTGTAATGACATCCAGACAGCAAAGCAGAAACATGAAGGAAGCTAAGCTTCCTAGCAGGATAATATAAAAAAAAATCACTGCAGATTTGTTTTATGATTTGGTCAAGAACCAACCCTGCCCACAATTTCTAAAGCACTCCCTTTTCTTGCTTGTCCTGTATAAAAAAGGGAAAATGGGAGAGGATTTTGGGAAGATGAGAGAGTAGATCAGGAAATTTTTAACAATTTTTTAATTTATTTTAAGGCAATGGGGTTAAGTGACTTGCCCAAGGGCATACAGCTAGACAATTATTAAGTGTGAGGTAGGATTTGAACTCAGGCCCTCCTGACTCCAGGATTGTTGCTCCATCCACTGTACCACCTGGTTGCCCCAATCAGGAAATTTTTGTCTCTCCAAATTTTCTTCACAGAAAAAGACAAAACCACCTCAGAGGGAACATAGAGCAGCAGAAATAGAAGGAGCGGTAAAGCAGTTGTCCTTCTAAGACAACTTGAAAAGACCCCAGGGAAGACCAGACTTCCATGGGTAAGGATTTAGCTGAGTGAAGTGCAAACTCCTCCAGGATGACTCTGCAGAATCAATAAACAAAAAGTCCTGGAGGAGCTGGGTTGGGAATCAGTCTCAGCTTCTAGAGCTTCCACCTCATAGACAGTGTTGTAGTTGGAAGACTGAGTTGGAGAAGATTGCAAAAATTTTCATACCTGGCAAGTGCAGTAGCAGAAGGATGGGGACCTGTTGGCTATGGGCACTTGCAGGAGAGCAAGTCCTTGGTTTTGGTTCCAGGGCAGAGAGGATAGCTATCATTTGTAATCTCAAGAAGGACCACAGGGAGCAAGGGCATCTTTGGGACAGCATAATTGGGGGTGCTAGTTGTGGCTTTGAGGTGGAGATCAGTGTCCAAGGTTGTGTCCTGGAACAGAGTTCAGAAATTAAGAGAAACCTGAGGCTTAGGGCATCGTTCCCCACATCTAAGAACTAGAATTTGATTGTAAATAATAACTGCTAAAAGCAAAATAAACTAATGAAACTTAAAATGAAAAAGCAAAGGAAAAAGAATCCAACCATAGATTGCTAATATTGGGATAGAGAAGATCTAGGTTCATATTCAGAGGAAGATAATGAAACTTTAAAAAAACCCACTCCTTTTCCAATGATAAATGTCAAATGGTCCCATGCCCAAAAAGAGTTCTTGGAAAAACTTAAAAAGGACTTTAAGAATCAAATAAGAGAAATTTAAAAAAATAAAAATAAAAGCAATCAAAGAAAATTGTGAAAATTATAGAAAAAAAAGTAAACCAACTTGAAATAGAGAATCAAAGACTAAAGGAAAGAATAATTCCCTAAACACATTTTAAGACATCAAGAAATAAATAATAAAGCAAAATCAAAAAAATGAAAAAATAGAAGAGAATGCAAATATATAATTATAAAAACAACTGATTTGGAGAATAAATTGAGAAAAGGCTATATAAGAATAGTCAGACTCCCTGAAAATAGTGATTGGAAAAAAGAGCCTCTTGGTTATATCATTACAAGAAATTGTCAAGGAAAATTGCTCTGAAATTCTAAAACAAGAAGGTAAAGCAGAAATAGGAAAAACCACAGATCATCTCCTGAAAGAGATTCCAAGAGGAAAACTTTCAGAAATAAAGCTCCCAGGTTAAGGAGAAAATATTGTAAACAAGAAGAAAAAAGACAATTATGAAGTTAGAATACTATATTTCATAGAATAAAAGAAGTAGGGTTATGACTGAGGGTAGCTTACCCAGCAAAGTTAAATGTAGTCTTTAATAAAAAAAAAATTGACATTTAATGAACTGAAATACTTTCAGATATTTGTGACAAAAACAGCTGAACTTAATCAAGCAAAATTTGATATAAGAGAGCCAGGAGAAATATAAGGTAAACATTAAAGATTAATTATAAGGGACTCAACAAGGTCAAATTATTAACTTCTTAAATGTGAAAATGTTATTAGAATTCTTAAGACTGTCATATTATTTGGGTACTTTGAAAGAAAGACTTGGGTAGAGCTGATTCTAGAGGTGATTCTAAAAAATAAAACTATAGGGAGAGATAAAAAGGCATAATTATCTCATATAAATGAGACATGAAAGGAAGAATTAATTGATGCAGAAAAAGTGAATGGAAGGGAAGGGGAAGTTGCACTTTCATCAGAAATGAGTTAAAGAGGAAATAACATCCATACATACATACATGTATATATACATTGTATGTATATGAGTGTATACATATGCATACACACAAATACATCTATATCTAGAAAGGTATAAAATTTTTCTAAATTTAGTAATAAATAAGAAGCCAAAGGGAAAGAGTGGATGGACAACACAAGGGAGGGCCTCTTAGAAGGGTGAGTAGGTTAAGGAATAAAGAGGGCAAGGTAGCAGGTAGAAGTAACTTAGAAGAGTGAGGAGGGAAAGAGTAAATAGAGTGAGAAGGATAGTGAGGAAAAATAGGAAGGAGGGAAATATATAACAAGTAATTATAGTTTAGAATTAAATGGAATGAATTTACCCATAAAATGGAAATGGATAGCAGATTAAACATCTGAATTCAACAATATGTTGCTTTTAGAAAACACAATAAAAATGAGAGATACACACAAAAATAAAATAAAGGACTAGAGTAGGATTTATTATGTAAAAAAGGCAGGGGAGTTGATCACGATCTCAGACAAAGTTAAGGCTAAGGTGAATTTGGTTGAAGAAGAAAACTAGAGAAATGACACTAATAACTAAACAGTGTGAACTGTTTAATGTACCTGCCAAGGTAGACAAAGAAACTACATGAACATTAACATAGAACACGATTTATACAAATAATTGTACATAATTGGAATAACATTTTTTGTTCATGGGTGAAGCTAATATAGTAGAAAATGATCATTTTTGTCTAATTGATATATTTATTCCATGCCATCCCAATTAAATTACCAAAAAAATTGAGTTAGAAAAAATAATAAAAAAGTTCATTTGGAAGAACAAAAAAGTAAGAAATTTCAAAGAAACTAGTAGAAAAAATGTAAAGGAAGAAGATTCAGCAGTATCAAATCTTCAACTGTCTCATAAGATGAGAGCCTTGTTGAAATAAGTACAAAATGGATAATTTGATTACTTTGAATTTAAAGTTTCTCGTATAAATAAAACCAATGTACCCAAGAATAGAAGGAATGCAGAAAATTGGGGGAAAACATTTCATGAACAATCTCTCTGATAGGATGTGATTGTATTGGAATCTTCTATGATATAGAAAATGAAGAGCTGGCTGATTTAGGGGAAAAAATGAAAAGACTTGGATCTACAAAGGAAAATGTTATCCACCTCCAGAAAGAGATGGAACTATGCACAGTATGGGCTTACATATGTGTGTATGATTATATGTGTGTGTATATGTCTGTCTGTTTATAGATAGCTGTATATATGTACATATGTATATGCACACTTAATTGTAATCTTCTTTGGGTGGTGGGATAGGGGGAGGAAGGGAGGGAGGAAAAAAAAGTTAAAAGTATACAAAAGAGGGGCGGATAGGTCAGACACTTAATAATTACCTAGCTGTGTGGCCTTGGGCAAGCCACTTAACCCCATATGCCTTGGAAAAAAACCTAAAAAAACAAAAGTACACAGAAGAGAACAAAAGAAAACCAACAAGGAAGCAAAGAAAAGCTGAGTAGCTTTAAAAACAATGAGTGATATATATTATGGAGGTTTTTTGAAATGGATATCTATTGTTTTGTGTTGAATCATCTCATGTTCTGTTGTATACAAGGAAATGTTCTTTTTTTTCTTGTTTTGTATTTGAGTTTAAATAGGAAAAAAGTGGGGGGGGGGGCAGACCCAAGATGGTGGCGTGAAGGCAGCATTCCCAGACAACTCCGACCACCCACCCCCCCAAAAAAACAAACAAATGAGGGCTCTAGCCAAAATTTAGTGGGGCAGAACCCACAGAAAGACTGAGTGATGCATTTTCCCAGTCCAAGATAACTTAGAACCTCCACAGGAAAGGTGTGCTTCACCAAGACCTGGGGTGGGAAAAAAAGCCACTGCACAGCCCAGCCCAGCTCAGCAAAGCCCAGTCCAGCCCAGCCCAGAGATCACCAGCAACAGCTTGAAGGGAAGAGGAGAGAACTCTGCTGCACCTGGGTGAGTGTGGAGTGAGGAGCACTGGCCACTGAACCTGCAGCAAGAATCAGGAGAAAGCAGCCTGCACACCCAGAGAAGGTAAGAGAAGTCTGCAAGAGATCTCCCTGCTCTCCCTGGGGCAGGACTCTGCTGTTTGCCTACATTCAGACTCAGGGTGCAGTTTAGGCTTCCTTACTAAGATAGCTGGTACCGCCTTATAGCCCCAGGGCAGAGGGCAGTGCTGTGGTCATCTACATATCAAAGCACTGGCTAGAGAACTGAAGACCTTGAAAGAATAAAGGTCCCAGTGGGGCATCCCCCCCCACAAAAAACAACCCCAAAGCCTTGGAAGTGCTGTAAATTAGCCTTGGGCTGAGGAAATGAGTAAACTACAGAAAAAGAAGGATCTGACCATAGAGAATTACTTCTGTCCTATGGAAGATCAAAACACATACTCTGAAGATGATAAAATTGAAGCTTCTGTATCCAAAACCTCCAAGAGAAATAGAGAATGGGCTCAGACTGTGGATGAGCTCAAAAAAGACTTTGAAAAGCAATTCAGGGAGGTGAAGGAAAAATTGGGAGGAGAAATGAGAGCAATGCAGAAAAATCATGAAAACCAAATCAAAAGCTTGGTGAAAGAAACACAAAAAAATACTGAAGAAAATAATATGTTAAAAACCAGTTTAGGCCTAATGCAAAAAGCAAAACAAAAGGCAAATGAGGAGAAGAATGCCTTAAAAAGCAGAATTGGCCAGCTGGAAAAGGAGATCAAAAAGCTCTCTGAAGAAAATAACTCCTTCAAATGCAAAATGAAACTAAAGGAAGCTGATGACTTTGCAAGAAATCAGGAAGAAATAAAACTCTTCCAAAAAAGCCAAAAATTAGAAGAAAATGTGAAATATCTCATTGGAAAAACAGCTGACCTTGAAAACAGATCCACAAGAAATAATTTGAAAATTATTGGACTATCTGAAAGCCACGGCCAGGAAAAGAGCCTAAACTTCATTTTTCAAGAAATAATACAGCAAAATTGCCCTGAGATCCTAGAAACTGAGGCTAAAATAGAAATTGAGAGAATTCACCAGTCACCCCCTGAAAGGGATCCCAAAAGAAAAACTTCCAGGAATATTATAGCCAAATTCCAAAACTCCGAAATCAAAGAGAAAATTCTAAAACCTGCAAGAAACAGACAATTCAACTACCAAGGCTCCATAGTCAGGATTACACAGGATCTGGCAGCATCTACATTAAGGGCTCTTAAGGATTGGAATATGATATTCCAGAAGGCAAAAGATCTTGGTTTACAACCAAGAATCAATCACCCAGCAAAAATGAACATCCTCTTTCATGGAAAAAGATGGATTTTCAATGAAACAGGGGACTTTCAAACTTTCCTAATGAGACGACCAGAGCTGAATAGAAAGTTTGATCTCCAAGTACAGGACTCTGGTGAACCATAGAGGGAGTGAAAGAGAGGGACTAACTATGAGGAACTTGATGATGCTGAACTGTTTGTATTCCTTGCATGGGAAGAAGATATTAATAACTCATATGAACTTTCTCATTTATAAGAGCGGTTAGAAGGAGTATATATAGACAGGACATAAGAAGGAGTGGAATATAATGGTATGATGTGGTAAAAGGATGGAGTTAAAGAGCGATGGGGGAAAATACTGGAAGGAAGGAAAAGGAGATGAAGAAGCTGAGAGATTTCACGTAAGAGTCAAAAAAAGCTTTTTTCAATGGAGGGGAGGAGGGAAGGAAAGGGGGAATGAGTGAGCCTTCATTCTCATTGGAAATGGCTCAGGGAGGAAATGGCATACACACTTAATAGGGTGAGGAAATCTGTCTTGCCCTGGAGAAAGATGGGAGGAAAGGGATGGGATGAGGGGGAATGGGGGGGGGGCGGAATAGGTGACAGAAGAGAGGAAAGATCAAGGGAGAGGGTACTCAGATGCAACACACTTTTAGACAGGGCCAGGATGAAAGGAGAGAAAGAATAGAATAAATGAGAGTGGGGAGGAATAGAGTGGAGGTACAATTAGTAATAGCAACTGAGGGAAAAATATTGAAGCAACTTCTCTGGTGGATTTATGATAAAGAAAGGAACTCGCCCCAGAGACAGAGCCATTGGAATCTGAACACAGACTGAAGTACAATTTTTTTTCTCTCTCTCTACTCTTGAGGTTTCCCATCTTCTGGAGGGGGGGGGGGGGGGGTTATGTTTATTCTTATGTTTACACTTACAACATTCAATTTACATCAATGTATGGCATGGAAACAATGTAGAGACTGTCAGACAGCCTTGGGGGGGTGGGGGGGGGAAATTATAGAATTCAGAGCCTTGAAGAAAATGATGGGTACAACTTACTATTGCATATAATTGGAAAACAAATAAAATATTTTTTTAAAAAAGTCTGTAAAATTCAAAAAATAAAAAAAGGGAAAATATTGTCTTTAGAGCCATAAATCTTTTGGAAGCTAAGGTCTAAAAGAAGCAGAAGTGATATGGAGGGGGTTATCACCAACAGGTAAGTTGGCAGCAAATCTAGGAGTTAGAGTCAGAGGTGAACAGTCCCTTTGTACTAAAAAGAATTAAGTGTTCTAGAACAAGTAACCACATGATACACCTTATTTGGCCCCATTTTTTTTCCCTTAAGGGGACCCAGCCAAATCAACCTCGCAACCTGGCAGTTTTGTAGTCCTATCAGCAAAGTCAATTTCATTGTGAAAATGTCCAGTTAAATCAACCCCAAAGTAAGCAGTTCATCGACCAAAAGACAGCATCTTAGGCCTATCTGATTGGGTTTGTGTGACTATTCAGCCCAGATCTGTGGGGATGGAAGTGATGTTGCCTTTTACATCCTTTCCTGATTCAGATCAAAAGTTGGAAATCCTTCTTTTTTGTTTTGTTTTCTCATGAATGCTGACAAAGGGTGAGCAACAAGTCTTTTCAGTATGCATTTCCTATTTAAGGAAGTTGATACCCTCCCTTGCCTTGAAACCTAGATGAGCAGCATATCTTGGGTCCCTTCTTGCTTGTGGGAGAGAACAATGCCTGTAACAGTTCTTATCTAAACTAAATGGGAACTAACCCACCTACTGTTAAAGGAATGAATGAACTTGGGGAAGGGCAGCAAAATAACACTGCTATTTCACTGGGAATAGCAGTCTGGTGGCAGCATTACTACTTTACACCTATAAGGTGATATGGTACCGAAGAAAGAAGGATCAAACTTTGGGAACTGCATTCTGGTTTTTCCTCAGCATTAACAATGAAACTCAAAAAATCAGGTGAAAAAGAAAGACTCAAGATTTCCAGGGAAGCTGAGGTGGAGAAATGAATAGAATGCTGGGGCTAAGAGTCAGGAAGACTCATCTTCTTTGAGTTCAAATCTGGTCTCAGGCAGTTAGTAGGTGTGTGATCCTGGTCTGATCACTTACTGCCTTAGTTTCCATCTGTAAAATGAGCTGGAGAAGGAAATGGCAAACCACTAGTATTTCTAAATGACTTATGAAGTCAGTATCTTCATCAATCCATAAAATATGGTTCCTTCTTTTTTCTGTTTTGAAAATTTTTTATGTTAATTTTATAATTTCTTCTGTTTAAGAAGCTCTTCCAGAGACTTTTTTAGACCTAGTAAATCTATGTAATCATATTTAATTTTAAACATTTTAAAAATTAGTTTCCTTCTATTGCTAAATCCATAATTCTATGATCTGCCCAGATCATGATGTCCCATAGTTTCACTTGACAATTTTGTAAATTGACTCCTAGATAATCTATGTGATTTCCTCTAATTTCAAAATTCTGCATTTTTAGCAATATAACATGTAATTTTTGATATCAGCTAATCTAGGCTCTTAGACAGTAAAGTGGCCTGGAGTCAGGAAGACTGAGTTTAAATTCATCTTCAGGCACTTAATAGTTGTGTGCTTGGTCAAATCATTTAACCCTATTTGCCTCAGTTTCCTCATCTTTAAAATGAGCTGGAGAGGGAAATGGCAAACCACTCCAGGATCTCTACTAAGAAAACTCCAAATGGGGTCATGAATAATGAAACATAACTGAAAAATGACTGAATAATAAGAAATCCAGGCTATATGCTGCTTTCAGTTACACTCATCTTCTTTCACATGTTGCTTTGTAGTTACTTCTACTTTTCTGGTTTTCTCAGTTATAATCTCTCTCTCTCTCTCTCTCTCTCTTTCACACACACACACACACACACACACACACACACACACACACACACACAGAGCAGGTGACTGTGGTTGAATATATCCAACAAGACATCAGACCTCTCTCTTGGTATGAGAGCCCTACCCACTCCAGTCCCAGCAAAATAGGGACAGGGAATTGCACCAAGAGGAGTAACAACTTCAAGGCCAGTCCCCTGTAGCTTAGAAATCATTACATAACCTTTCAAGAAACCCAAAATCCTTATAGGACTCTCTCCAGCAACTAACAATACTGGAGTAACCAACAAGTTCTCTGATGTTCCTCTGGTTAGAGATTTACACCATTTAGTCAATATAATCACATAATTTAAGGTGGGAGAAGTAAGACTCTACAGATAGTAAAGCCTGAGTATGGTCATTCCTAGGTTTGCAGCAGGACAAAATTTTAGAATTCTCCCAGACTTTTGTATCATTCCAAATGATGTTACAGTTCAGATGTTCAGATGAAGCCTTCTTTTTCTTTTTTTTTAGGTTTTTGTAAGGCAAATGGGGTTAAGTGACTTGCCCAAGGCCACACAGCTAGGTAATTATTAAGTGTCTGAGACCGGATTTGAACCCAGGTACTCCTGACTCCAGGGCCAGTGCTTTATCCACTGTGCCACCTAGCCACCCCCAAACCTTATTTTTCTGTTGAATTTTCCTTACCCATTCTTTTCCTCCTCCTCCTCCTCCAGAAGTAAAGCCAGTGACTAAACATATTAGCCTCATCCTCAGATGGACCCCAGCTTTCCTTTATCTTGTGCAGAAATTATGCAGGTTGGGGTTGAGAGCAGCATTTCACAGAAACTCTTTCCTTCCAAAACTCCAAAAGCCAACAAATTAAGACTTTAGCCAAAATTTAGAGGGGCAGAACTCACAGAAAGACTGAGTGATACATTTTCCCAGTCCAAGATAACTCGGAAGTTCCATGAGAAAGGTGTGTTTCACCAAGATTGGGGGGTTGGAAAAAAAGCCGTGGCCACTTTGTAGCCAAACGCAGCCCAGCCCAGCCCAGGGATCACCAGCAGCAACTTGAAGGGGCCATGAGAAAATTTTGCTACACCAGAACAAGTGTGGAGTGAGGAGCACCAGTTGCATAATGTATGGAAGGAGTTAACATAGCCCTTTAAAGATTCCATTTTCATCATGGAACAGAGTGACATGGTCAAAGATGTATCTTAAGAATCACAGTCTTGAGGGGTGGCTAGGTGGGGCAGTGGATAAAGCACTGGCCCTGGAGTCAGGAGTACCTGGGTTCAAATCCGGTCTCAGACACTTAATAATTACCTAGCTGTGTGGCCTTGGGCAAGTCACTTAACCCCATTTGCCTTGCAAAACCTAAAAAAAAAAAAGAATAGCAGTCTTGGCTATGAGCCTACTATTATTCCCCTTGCCCACATTTTTAAAATGGCTTCCCAATAACAAGGAGGGATGTATAATAAGGAGGGATCTCCCATTTTATCTCAAGAATGCTCATGCAATGTGAGGGAAGGAAAATGCATTCTTCTTTTTTTAGGCTTTTTTTGCAAGGCAAATGGGGTTAAGTGGCTTGCCCAAGGCCACACAGCTAGGTAATTATTAAGTGTCTGAGACAGGATTTGAACCCAGGTCCTCCTGACTCCAGGGCTGGTGCTCTATCCACTGTGCAATCTAGCTGTCCCAGGAAAATGCATTCTTGACTTTAATCCTCATCTATTACTGACCCTCCTCAGATCAAGTAAACCCAAAGTGATAAAAAATTTGATTAAAAATTGAGGTTGGGGTTGAGAGCAGCATTTCACAGAAACTCTTTCCTTCCAAAACTCCAAAAGCCAACAAATTAAGACTTTAGCCAAAATTTAGAGGGGCAGAACTCACAGAAAGACTGAGTGATACATTTTCCCAGTCCAAGATAACTCGGAAGTTCCATGAGAAAGGTGTGTTTCACCAAGATTGGGGGGTTGGAAAAAAAGCCGTGGCCACTTTGTAGCCAAACGCAGCCCAGCCCAGCCCAGGGATCACCAGCAGCAACTTGAAGGGGCCATGAGAAAATTTTGCTACACCAGAACAAGTGTGGAGTGAGGAGCACCAGTTGCAAAACCTGCAGGGAGAATCAGGGGAAACCAGCCTGCACCTCCAGAGCATAGCCCACAGATGGTAAGGGGGTCAGGGGGGACTGCAGAAATCTCTCTGTTCTCTCTGGGACAGAACTCTGCCCTTTGCCCACACTCAGATCCAGGTTGTAGTTTGGCCTTCCATACTAAGATAGCAGGGATCCTCACAAGGGCAGAGGGGAGTGCCTGTGGTCATCAACATATCAAAGAACAGGCAAGAGAGCATTTGCCCTTGGAGGAATAAAGGTCCCAGTGGGGTGTGCCAAAAACCCCCCAAAGCGGGTGTCCCAATAATACTCAAAAAGTTCAGGAAGCACCCCAAAACAAGGCACAAGCTGGAGAAATGACTAAACAGAAAAAAAGAGGAACACCATTGAGAAATGCATTGTCTATGATCCCAAGAATTCTCAATCTGTAGATGAGGAAATACAAGCTCCTGGTTATCTAAAGACTCCATGAAAAACAGAAGTTGGGCTCAGGCTATAACAGAGCCCCCCCCCCCAAAAAAAATTTTGAAAATCAAGGGAGATAGAAGAAAAATTGGGAAAAGAAATGAGAGAGATACAGGAAAAACATGAAAAAGAAGTCAGCAGCTTAGTCAAGGAGATGCAAAAAAAGGCTGAAGAAAATAGCATGTTAAAAACCAGCATGGGGGTGGCTAGGTGACAAAGTGGATAGAGTACAGGCCCTGGAGTCAGGAGAACCTGAGTTCAAATCCGGCCTCAGACACTTAATAATTACCTAGCTGTGTGACCTTGGGCAAGCCACTTAACCCCATTTGCCTTTCAAAAATCTAAAAAAAAAAACCCATCATAGGTCAAATGGATAAAACAGTTCAAAAAGTCATTGAGGAGAAGACTTTAAAAAGCAAAGCTGGCCAGATGGAAAAGGAGATAAGAACGCTCTTTGAGGAAAATACATACTTCAGATGTAGAATGGAGCTAAAAGAAGCTGATGACTTTACAAGAAGGCAAGACACAATACTTCAACAACAAAAGAGTGAAAAATTAGAAGAAAATGTGAAACATCTCATTGAAAAAACTGATCTGAAAACATATTCAGGAAAGATAATTTAACAATTATTGGGATACCTGAAAGTCATGATCAGGAAAAGAGCCTTGTCCTCATTTTTAAAGAAATCCTACAGGAAAATTGCCCTACTATCTTGGAAGCAGAGGGCAAAATAGAAACTGAGAGAACCTACCTATCTTCCCCCAGAAAGAGATTCAAAAAAATAGGCAAGTTCCAGAACTCCCAAGTGAAAAAGAAAATATTACAAGCAGCCAGAAGAACACTATTCAAATATCATGAAGCTGCAGCTAGGATCACACAGGACTTAGCAGCAACTACATTAAGGGCTCATAGGGCTTGGAATATAATATTCTGGAAGGCAAAAGAGCTTAGAATGCAACCAAGAATCAAGTACCCAGCAAAACTGAACATCCTCTTCCAGAGGAAAAGATGAACTTTCAATGAACCAGGGGAATTTCAAATGTTCCTGTTGAAACGACCAGAGTTGAACAGAAAGTTTGACCTTCAAATACAGGACTCAGGTGAATCATAGAGAGTGGAGGAGAAGGGTAAAATATGAGGGACTTAATGATGATGAACTACATATATATTCCTGCATAGAAAAATGATACTGATAATACTCATATGAAACTTCTCATTTAACAGATCAGGTAAAAGGAGCTTTTATAGATGAAGCACAGGAGAGAGCTGAATCTGAAGATATATTGTAAAAATGGAATTAATGGCTAAAAAGGAAATGCACTAGGAGAAAGAGAAAGGAGAGGTGGAATAGGATAAGATATTTCATATAATAGATACTTTTTTTTACAATGCACTTTTGCAATGATATGGGAGGGGGGAAGGAGAGGGGGAATGAAGGAACCTTCACTCTCAACAGAAATGGCTCAGAGAAGAAACACTCAATAGGGTGTAGACATCTAGAGTGAAAAGGAAAGAAAGAGGAAAGGGGGAAGGGGGGGATGTGGGTGACAGAGGAGAGGGTAGATCATAGAAGAGAACAGTCAGATATAATACATTTTCTTTTTTACTTCTCGCAAGGGGCTGGGATTGGGTGGCCTGTCCGGGACCATAAGGCTGGATGGTTGCTAGGTCTCAGGGGTGGTATGTGGGCTCAGGGCCTCTTGGCCCCAGGGTCGGTGAGCAGTCTGCTGCGCTACTCAGCCACCCTATAGCATATTTTAGAAGAGAGACAGAGTGGATGGTGAAATCACTTGCCCCTTTCCACAAGGAGCAGATGGATGACAGAGCCAAGGTTCAAATCAAGGCTTCTTACCTCACTGCAATCCTCACTCTTCACTCCTTTTATAGTCAAATCTCTTCTAAATGATCATATTAAGCCTTCCAGCTTGGAAGATGCTTTCATCTCTTCCCTGCCAATCTATTATCATCAATTCTTGCAAAGAACAAACTTGCACATCTTCCAAAAAGCGTATTTTAGAAGAGAGACAGAGTGAAAGGAGAGAGAAAATATAATGTATGGTAGTGGGGAGGAATGGATGGAAGGATTTACAATCAGCAACAGCAACAGTGCAAAAATCTGGAAGTAACTTTTAGGATGGATTTATCATAAAGAAAGTGATCCACCCGAGACAGAGCTGATGGTATCAGAACACATTTTTTTTCTCTTTATTTCTCATGAGGGTCTATATTTTTGGGGGAGGGACGTTTATGTTTACTCTTAAACAAGAATATTTTAGTAATGTATAAAAACACATCACTTGTACAAAAATATTCATAGCAGCCCTGTTTGTGGTGGAAAAGAATTGGAAATTAAATGAATGTCCTTCAATTGGGGAATGACATAGCAAACTGTGGTATATGTATGTCATAGAACACTATTGTTCTATTAGAAACCAGGAGGGAAGGGAATTCAGGGAAGCCTGGAAGGATTTGCATGGACTGATGTTGAGCAAGATGAGCAGAACCAGAGGAACATTGTGCACCCTGGCAGCAACATGGGGGTGATGATCAACCTTGATGGGCTTGCTTGTTCCATTAGTTCCATGAGTGTAATGATCAGGCACAATACTTTATTCTTCTTCCTTAGGGATATGATTTCTCTCTCATCACATTCAACTTAGATCAATGTATACATTGGAAGCAATGTAAAGACTAACAGAATGTCTTCTGTGGGGGGTGGGGGAGGGAAGCAAGAA
Source organism: Macrotis lagotis (assembly GCF_037893015.1). Taxonomy (NCBI): domain Eukaryota; kingdom Metazoa; phylum Chordata; class Mammalia; order Peramelemorphia; family Peramelidae; genus Macrotis; species Macrotis lagotis. The sequence goes on from NC_133666.1 coordinate 260,706,100, forward strand.
TGGGGGAAAAGAAAAAGGTCTTCTATTTAATACACCACTTGCTTAATCCATTTCCCTGTGATTTAAGCAGCAGTGGTACAGGCCTTTGTAGATTCTAAATATATCACAATCATTTTTGAGTGTCTGAGTTAATCATCTCCCCCTTCACTCCCACTCCTCCACCATCATGGTTATATTATTTTGGTTATAATTATTTTGGTTCCCCAGGTTTTTAACCTTGATATTTTGGCCTTGAGGAATTTAAATGGTCAATAGGATTCTGCTGATCCTTCCTGTGCAATAATACATCTCTATCCCTCTTCATTTCCATAGCCTTCCTCATAAACCAGGCCCTTGTAATAGCAATCTTACTAACACAGTATTCTCTTTCAAGTCCCCAGGCTCCAAATCCTCTCTGTTCCAGTCCATCCTACAACCTGCAGGTTAGTTTATCTTATATGCTGGTTGTTCTTGTTTTAACCATATCTCTGCCCCTTCAGAACTACAGAAGTTTCTCATTATCAATACTGTCAAATTGAAATTCCTTTATCAATTCTTTCACAGGATTATAGATAAAAAGCTGGGAAGGGCCTTCCATACTAAACCATCTCACCCACAGATGAGGATGGTGAAATCACTTGCCCCTTTCCACAAGGAGCAGATGGATGACAGAGCCAAGGTTCAAATCAAGGCTTCTTACCTCACTGCAATCCTCACTCTTCACTCCTTTTATAGTCAAATCTCTTCTAAATGATCATATTAAGCCTTCCAGCTTGGAAGATGCTTTCATCTCTTCCCTGCCAATCTATTATCATCAATTCTTGCAAAGAACAAACTTGCACATCTTCCAAAAAATATTTCTAATTAATTCCACTCACTTCTCCAGTCATTCCTCTTGCTTCCCTCACCACTTGATGTATAGAATTCTTTCTTTTTATCATATCTCCCTTGAATTTATTTACAGAATCTCAAATATGAAAGCAATCTTATAGACCTTTGTAGGACAAGTTCCTAAACAGAAATCCTTCTGATGACAATCCCTGATGAGGAATTATTTACTACTACTTAAAGAATTCTAATACTTGACACTTCAGAACTTTTTGAAGTAATCCACTTAGCTTTTGGAAAATTTTAATTTGGGGAAGAATTTTCCTATAATTGAGAGGATGGAGATGATAAAAGCTGGCATTCATATAGTATCCCAAGGATTTTTTAAAGCAAACTTTCCATTTATTTATTTGTTTGTTTGTTTGTTTGTTTTATTTATTTTAACAATCACTTTATTTTTTATTTTTTATTAAAGATATTATTTGAGTTTTACAATTCCCCCCCCCATCTTACTTCCCCTCTCCCCGCTCCCCCCACGGAAAGCAATCTGTCAGTCTTTACTTTGTTTCCATGTTGTACATTGATCCAAATTGGGTGTGATGAGAGAGAAATCATATCCTTAAGGAAGAGACAAGAAGTCTAAGAGATAACAAAATCAGACAATAAGATCTGTTTTTTCTTTCCTAAATTAAAGGGAACAGTACTTGAACTTTGTTCAAACTCCACAGATCTTTATCTGGCTACAGAAGGCACTCTCCTTTGCAGACAGCCCAAAATTGTTCCTGATTGTTGCACTGATGGAATGAGCAAGTCCTTCAAGGATGATCAACACTCCCATGTTGCTGTTAGGGTGTACAGTGTTTTTCTGGTTCTGCTCATCTCACTCAACATCAGTTCATGCAAATCCCTCCAGGCTTCCCTGAAATCCCAGTCCCTCCTGGTTTCCAATAGAACAATAGTGTTCCATGACATACATATACCACATTTTGCTAAGCCATTCCCCAATTGAAGGACATTTTCTTTTCTTTGCCACCACAAACAGGGCTGCTATAAATATTTTTGTAAAGTAATGTTTTTACCCTTTTTCCTCATCTCTTCAGGGTATAGAGCCAGTAGTGGTATTGCTGGGTCAAAGGGTATGCACATTTTTGTTGCTCTTTGGGGGTAGTTCCAAATAGCTCTCCAGAAAGGTTAGATGAGTTCACAGCTCCACCAACAGTGTAATAGTGTCCCAGATTTCCCACAACCCATCCAACAATAACCATTATCCTTTCTGGTCATATTAGCCAATCTGAGAGGTGTGAGGTGGTACCTCAGAGAAGCTTTAATTTGCATATCTAATAAGTATTGATTTAGAGCAATTTTTCATATGGCTATGGATTGCTTTGATCTCATCTGTAAATGCATTTGCATATCATTTGACCATTTGTCAATTGGGGAATGGCTTTTTGTTTTAAATAAACATTCATTTAAAAAATTATTTTTGAATCTCAAATTCTTTTCCTCCCTCTAACCCCTTCCCTACCATTAAAAAAAAGCAAGCAATAGGGGTGGCTAGGTGGGGCACAGTGAATGCACAGCTAGGTGGCACAGTGGATAGAGCACTGGCCCTGGAGTCAGGAGTACCTGAGTTCAAATCCAGCCTCAGGCACTTAATAATCACCTAACTGTGTGGCCTTGGGCAAGCCATTTAACCCCATTGCCTTGCAAAAACCTAAAAGAAAAAAAGAAGCAAGCAAATATGATAGCACTTATACACACGAAGTCTTCAAAAACATATTTTCATATGCTCTTAGGTCTTCAAAATATTTTAAAACATTATCTCATTTTATCCTTAACACAACCCTGGAGGTAGTTGCTACTATTACCTTCATTTTATAGTTGAGAAAACTAAAGCAGAGAGAGGTTATATGACTTGCTTGAAGTCACACAGTTTCTGTCTGAAGCCTGATTAGAATGTTGATTACAGGGTTAGTTAGGTGGTACAGTGGATAGAGCACCAGCCCTGGAGTCAGGAGTACCTGAGTTCAAGTCCACCCTCAGACCTAGCTGTGTGGCCTTGGGCAAGCCACAGTCCTATTGCCTTGCAAAAAACAAAAAAGTTAGAGAAGCAGAATCACATTTTCCTTTCTTGGTTGCTCAACATTTTGAATAACAAAGTGACTTGCCCAAGTTCACACAGCTAAGTAAGTTTTAAGTTTCTGAAGCTAAATGTCAACTCAGGTCCTCCAGGGTCAGGTGTTCTTTTCACTATGCCCCAATCACTAATTCTTTATGCCTCTGCTCTGATTTTATACTCTGCTGCCTTTTTTTCTCCATTGGCTGGTTGGTCTCTAGAATACTCTCACTCATCATTTTTATTTCCCCTTCCATTGATTATCACTTTAACTATATCATTGATGTTCTTAACGCTCTCCTCATGGAAGCATAGATGGTGCAGGGATAGAATGCTAGACCTGGAGTCAGGAATAGTCATCTTTCTGAATTTAAATCTGCCTTCAAATACCTACTAGCTATGTGACGCAGAGCAAATCACTTAATCCTGCTTACCTCAGTTTCCTCATCTGTAAAATAACTGGAGAAGAAAACGACAAATCATTCCAGTATCTTTGCCAAGAAAACACTATATGGGGGGGGGGCATGAAGAGTTGGACATGACTTAAAAAAAAAAAAGATTAAACAGCAGCAACAACTCAATTTAAGTACCAATACAAAAGTGAGCCAGCCTCTGACATCAGGTAGCTTACATTCAACCAAATTTATTAGATCTCTTCTCATCCTTTGATTCCTATGGACCTTCATTACCATTTCCATGAAGCACAGGAAGGAAGCTATATTCTCTGCAGAAGATAGTTATACTTTCTAGAGGAAGAATCTTGAACTTGTTAACATCGTTCCAAAGACTCGTGGCCCTTCTTCCCTTCCTTATCTCTGTCATATTCTTTTCTCCTTCAATAACTACTGCAGATTTGAATCTCCTCCTACTTTTTCAGATTAATCCTCCTTCCAATGTTCTCTTAAAGGACTTTTTGCATTCATACAAATAACACTTCATGCTCTAGGATAAGCCACAAAGTAGAAAAATAATTCTCCATCTCCTTTTATCTCTCACTTTCTACAACAGGGAGAACAATGCTCACTATTCACCCTTAGTTACTACTTGTTACTAACAGGAAAACAAACCTATCATGGATTACTGGGATGGTGAAAAGATGACTTGGAAGTCAAGTCTTAGAAGATCTCAGTTTGAGTCCCTCCTTTTCCAATCACTTTGCCTTAGGCAAACCACTGTTATTTCTCTGCACCTCATTTTCCTCAGTTGTAAAATTAAGGAGGTTGGACTTCATGCTCTTGGCAATGCCTTGCAGCTCTTGTGGTTAAATGGATATTTGATTACCATCCTTCTATTCTCAAAAGAATCTTTGTTATTTAGTTGTTCCAGTCATGTCCATCTCTCCATGAACCCAATTGGGGTTTTCTTGGCAAAGATATTGGAGTGTTTTTTCTCATTTCCTTCTCCAGCTTAGATTACAGATGAGGAAACTGAGGCAAACAGGGTGAAGTGACTTGCCCGATTGTCACACAGGTAGTATCTGAGGTCAGATTGGAAAATTAAATGTATATTTGAATTCCATACCTTCCTTCTCTACTTAACTAAAAGAACCTTGGATCTCTACAGCTACCGCTTGTTAAGGTCTCAGCAATCTGCCTACTTATTGTGCCTGAGGCTCCCAAGTATTGGTTGCTTAGGTATTTGATTTGCAATTAGCAGATTCCTGCCAACAACCTAACACAAACTGTTGCCTTCAAGTATTATGTTCTGAAAGGTCTTATAAGGAAATTTTATTTCTAGTCATTCTAATTCTCTGTCTCTCTGTGTCTGTCTCTCTCCCCCATTTGTCATTTTCCTACCACTGATTAATTATCAGATACTGTCCACTTGTCTCATTTCTTCTGTGTTGTGATGGGTATCTTACAGCCTCTGACAGAAGCAGAAAAATCTCAGTTGGCAAAGAACCTGAATGGGAATCCCTTCTATGATGTCTCTGATAAGTGGTCATACAGTCTCTGCTTAGAAATTTTCAGAACTCAGGAATCCACGACATAGTTTGGACTTCCCATTTTACTTGTGGACTGCCTGAATGGTAAGGAAGTTTTTTTTTACATTGAGAGGAAATAGGCCTTTTTCCAACTTCCCATTATTGTTCCTAATACTGTCCCCTACAGATAGGCAAAAAAAAAAAATCTAATCTCTTCCACATGACAGCCTTTCAAATATTTAGAGAAAGCTATCAAATCTTCTCTTAAACTTTTTCTTTTGTAGCTAAATACTCTCAAGTCTTACACTTGGTTTTCCTATGATCTGGGCATCATCCTCTATTTCATCTACAAGCATTTTCTCAGACTACCCCCCATACTCTCCTTCCTCATCCCTTCTTGACTTTAGCTCCTAACTAAAATTTCATCTTCTAAGGAAGTCTTTCTCACTCAATCCTAGGGCCTTCTCTCTTTTAATTCCTTTATACTCCATATATAACTTGTTTATAGATGTTTCCCCCTCCCCCATCAGAGAGTGAAATCCTCGAGGGCAGTGATTGTCTCCTTTCTCTTTTTGTATCTACAGCATCTAACATGGTGCTTGGTTCTTGACTTAAAATGTGCCTACTTTTGGACATTTTATTGACCATAAAAGTGATCTCTAGTTCTATTTGTCCTCTCTCTGAGAGCAAGAATCTTTCCTTCCATCTCTTGCACACCTCTCTCACAAAACTTGTCCCTTGTTTATCCGTTGGACACTAAAGGATCTAAAAATGTTTAATGAGGAAATGAAGAACATGAAGGAACCATGTCACTGGGCTTTGATTTCCTCATCAATTAAATGAGGCCTTGGACTTCCAAGGTTGTTCAGAACTTATAATCTATTCTAGCAACTCTATAGTAGACTGTAATGGTAAACTAAATGTTTTAATTCTAGGCTTTCAATAGCTTCCTTTTGATGGGTTACATTGAAGATAAGCAGGAAGGATCTGGAAAAAAACAGGTATTGCCTCAAAGGCAAGATCAAGATAAAGAAGTCAAAGCAATGATTTCTGGTGTCAAATTATGAGCAGCAGAGGCTCTTGAGAAGGTCAAAAATAGATAGAAACTTTTTCCCTTTCAATTTTGCATACACAACTGGCAATGATATGCATGAAAATATATAATGAAAACCCTTTTGAACCTACAGGGTAAAGAGACTTTTTGAATGTGAATTGTCTGCCTAAAGGTTTGAGGGTGGTGGTATGATTTTGAGGCCCCCCCAGATCTCCGGGTTTGTCCACAGTCAAAATTGATTTAGGAAATTTCAACTATGAATTTAATTTGCTGGTTTCCAAAATGCAAGCTTGGTAGATTGAAATCTCACAAATTCTGACAACATCTGAGAATTTGAGATATGAAATTAGAAAATCATAGATATTTGATCTTCTGATAAAGAATTAGTCTCATAGAGAGATTAAAATTCATTTCTTAGTTTGTAAAACTTTGCAATAGATTTCATCTTCAGGAGACCAAATCTTTCACTGGTGAAAATACTTCAATGTGACGAAGTTAGTATGCAAGTAATCCTTATATTGCTAAAGAGGGGAAACAATTGTTTTAATAAATGGCACCAGGTAAAAATTTGTCATTTCATGATCAAACTCTTGATGACAAACCTCTTTAGACAACTCTCCAGACAGTTTCTGACTGGTATAACCTATCAAAGTTTCCATTGCACTGGCAAAATCTTGGGAGAAGTCAAGGACATTTGCTCACAATGATAAGGCAAAGAAGGTGGAAGACCTGATAAGAAACAATGTAAAATGGTCCAATTATAGTAATTTTTTCCCCATCTTGTTAGGTAGCTGAATGTATTTGTAATTTTGCTGTGGGAAAATTCAGACTTGAAATATCTAAGTATTTTAGCCCATTTTTCATTGAGTTACCTGGAGAATTTCCATGACAGTTAATATTCTTTTTTGTTTTTAAGGTTTTTTGCAAGGCAATGGGGTTAAGTGGCTTGCCCAAGGCCACACAGATAGGTAATTATTATGTTTGAGGCCGGATTGAACTCAGGCACTCCTGACTCCAGGGCCGGTGCTCTATCCACTGTGCTACCTAGCCGCCCCCAGTTAATACATTCTTAGACTTCTCTCCTCACAAAGCATCCATCTTCACACAATACATGTTTCACAACTATTTGACTTTTTTCCTAATCAGTCAAAAAGGACCAATTACTAACATTGGTAGTGACAGATTCCAAATTACATTAGTGAATTTATTTGAACACCTATGAAAACATAGCACTAATGGCTAAAAACATAAAAATAAACCAAAACCTAAACCATTTTATTTGCTCTAAAAAGGTAAGTTCAGAAATATGGAATATATTTTAAAGAGAATTCCACTTTGGGGAGAAGGCCCTTTAATTTATGGGATGAAGAACTAGTATTTCTCTGTATTTGTTCACTGGAAAGATCCCACTTTTTCTATGTAAGTTTTAATCAATGAATC